>NC_092210.1:32681616-32695643 GCF_043381705.1 Parasteatoda tepidariorum
TTTGTTGTCCATTTTTAAATTAATAGACTCAGTCTTTTTTATATATATATATATATATATATATACTATGTATACAATATTTATTCAGATTTTGATTATTTCTTAATATGTTTCGAAAAAAGTTTTAGGTACCAATGCTTTCATAGTTTTTTTATACAAGCAAATTTATTATTGAAGAGAAATGAATTAATACTTGAATGACAAAAAGAAAAGTATTAGAAAAGGAAACCAGTGTAATATTAGTCGCTTTGTTGAATGGGATGGGAATGATTTTTCGTCATTAATTCACTTGCAATCGGTTCTTTAAGTCATAAAAACTGAAATTTTATGACTAGGTTCACATTATTTAGTCCAAAAAATATCATTCTCTTTTAAGAACTTTGACAACGAAGAAATTAAATTAATATCTAATAAGTTTAACTTCCCCCTCCCCATTGATTCAAGGAAAGTATATCTTAAATTTATTTTTTGAAGATTATAAATTGTGGAATAACAGCTCAACTCATTCTTCTCCTGGGTGAATTCCCCTTGTTGGGAAAGACCCTTTAATTCTTATTAGAACCCCTACTAACTCGAGTGATTTGTAGTTAGTTTGTTCGAAATTACAGATCCAATGCTATTTCAATTGCGTTTAATTAACTCTCACTCATTATTTTGGATTGTAATTTTATCTTATATCTCAGATGCTCTTACTACATAATCCACCAAACTTTACGTGTATTTTGCAGAGATCAAAAGGTTGCTCATTTCTGAACAATGTTTTAAAAAATATTTTTTACCATTTATGAAGTCAATGTTTGACACATAACTAAATTAAAACAGTTTTACATTGAGAAAAAAAGGTGACCAGAATACGGTGAAATGTAACGCATTTCTGGCTCTTTGGAAACACCAAGAAGTTCGGTAATCTATACCGAAACGATTTGATAATTTTTTTTTTAAAAATTAACAATAAAATACGTTTTTATAATACGTGATAAAATTTAGTAAATGAGGCAAAATTTCGTGATTTTATCATGATATTTCAGAGCAAGGCATAAAAACCATTAATTCGGTTAAATTTACTTTTCACTTTTGTATTTTTTAGTAAATGTATGGTAATAAAAATTATAATTTTGAAAACCAGAATTTCCAGTCAACTTATTGCATATGAACGGAAAATTGCCTAATGAACGGTTAAATGCCATATATATTTAGGTTTTTAATACCAGAATTATATATTTTTATCAGAAATATTATTAACATTTAGTACGGTAATTTTACCAGATTTTTACTTTTATTTGTTTATTTATTTATTTTTTACCGTGCACAAACAACAGATATGCGGAGATTCCATTGAAGTACCGTATTTTGAATGCTTTTGAGGAAAAATAAAAATAATGAAACTCAGAGGTATATTTAATTTGCGGTAGTATATGTTTCAAAGAAAATACTAAGAATTATTTTAAAATAAAATTCCTTAATATTTAGGAGAGATTCTTATAAGATAATTCTAACAATGATTAGCGAAGTGTTAGAATTTTTTCCACCTACCTTCTTAAAAAAAAATTCTTGATTCAATTCAACAAAACATATCGTGGGCATAAAACCTATTTGCTATTACCTCTAAAAGAGGTGTAGGGGGTAGGGGAAGATTAAATAGGGAGATCCGGTCTCGTGGCAATGGCACGTGTGCTCTTACTTCCCCTGTGTGATTGGTCGTTTAGGCGAAGATAAGAGCTACATTATTGGCTCATCACTTGTAAACACATTACCCCCATTGGGTGACCTAAGGCGGAACTAATTCAATTACAATACAAGATTTCCGCTTTCTCCTCATCTTCCAACTTGTAGCTTCCTGTCTTATAAGCTTTTCACCAAGTACAATGGTGTATATTCTGGCTCTGCTTAAAAAAAAAATCCGGTGTTTTCTGACTTGCACCCTTATCCTAGAATTTTTTTTTTTAAAAAAGAAACTATTAAAAAAAAAAATAAAGATTATTTCGTGTTTGCCCCCAGTTGTATTTAGTGTTAAGCAAAAATTTCAAATGAATGTGAACTGTTTAAAGTCACCAAACCTCAATTTAAAATGAAAAGTTTAGTTTTAGAAGTACACAGTGAACTTGATTTTAAAAGAATATTATTAACTGCCATTCACTAATATTCTTTTTGAATGGTTCACTCATTTGGTAATTCGCAAATTTATAAGCTAAATTTCGATCTCCTCTTTCGTTCTTTCCAATTTAGTCACTCATTAAAAATCTTTCATAAAAGCGGTTGCCATAGTAATATGCTATTTATAAATAAAAGTAAATAACTTTAAAAATAGTATTGAAAACAATTTAATAGCAACAAGCGGCGTCATCGTAGGTAAATCCTGGAATTTGTGGATTGAGAAGCGAATCAGGTATGACGCACAAGCGTGACGTAGCTTACAGGTAATCAATTAAATCTGATTTAAATCATATGGTTAAGCATAATCATTTCATTTCTTCTCAATTTTTAAATACCCAATTAAGTACCAGAAGAAAGAGTCTGACCGTTCTGCGTTATTTGCATGGTAATTGCTATGAAAACTGACGAGGGTATTTTTTTGACTATTTTGAAAAAGTCTAAAACATACCTTCGTATGAAATTCATTAACAAAAGATAAAGAAGAAAAAAACTAAAGGTCTTCCAAATAACAGAAAATAATAAATTGAAATGATATCAGTTAATGTCAAGAATGAACTTAAGACTAACGTAAATTTTTCAACATGCAATGAAATTTATTTAACAAATAATTGAAAAAAAGTAGTTTCCAAGAGTTTTTCCATCAAAGTATCGGACACTTTGGGAAAATTTAGGGTAAACACCTGTCCATATCTGTTTTAAAATGTCTAAAACACCTTCAAAAACTGTCAGTCAATAACCCTTTCGTATAAAAAATCTTAGATTGTCAAAACTTTCTTGATCAAAAACTTTCCTTGTAAAAAACTTTCTGTGTAAAAAACTTTTTTTGACAGTCAAAAACCTTTCTTTCAACTCTACAAATCTTCATCATGTCTTTAGAGTTTATAGAAATTTCGATGTAAAAAATACTAAGAAATTAGAAATGCATTATATAATGCAAAATTAACAGGTTTTAAAATAAATAAAATGTAACAAATAAAATTATTATTAAACTTTGATACATTTTTTAAAAATATATGTAATAAAAAATAATTAAATTGAAAATAAGCTGTTTTTTATTGATTTTTTCATATATCAGATATTAGACATCGTAATACAGTTTTTAGTATTCTAAACTAAGTTTTTCAGCTAGAGATCTCGCCTTAGAAATAGATAATTTTTTTAAAAAATAAATAACTGCTTTTTTATACTTATTTGAATTTTTAAAAAAAATAGTATAAAATTTTATAGACTTCTTTTTTGTGTTTATGCTTTATGTATTTTCGTAATTATAAATTTTTAAAATTTATAAGTGTAATCTCACAAATGCAATTACGTGATTTCAATTAGTATGGAACATACATTAGAAACTGAATATCAATAAATATACACTTTATAGATATTAATTATTTTCATGCGATAAGTGCATGTACAATGATTACACATGAAGTGTTTTAACCAGTTTAAGAGTTACAGATTTTGAACAGTTTCAGTTTCAGACACGAGGGAAAACATAAAACACGTCACAGTTTAATCACGTCACAGTTTAAATGCCTTTAACTCAAACTCACGCAATAATTTTAAACTGCATAAACGATGCTGTAAGATGTGAAAGGAATGTCTGGTCCTTAGAACAGACAAAAAGCTTAAGTATGAAATTGTAATTTTTTAAAAAAAAAATTGCTAGTTTGGCGAGATTTTATTATTTATAAAAAATAAACAAAATCAACGAATAATTCTATCTTTTTATTTCTTTATTTTATTTTATTGATTTGTTTTATATTTATTTATTGTAACGCGAACAAACAATACAAGGTTGTGAATCACCTTTTAAATATCAAAAAATTAGATTACAAACTCTTCTTATTTTCACAAAACTATGTTTTTTCATGTTTTTTTATGCATATTTTGCGCCATAATAATAATTTGCATAGAAGAAGCTGGCGAAACTACATCTAAGAATGGTAAATGGTTAATCGTCAAATACACAATATGTTTAAGACTTGAATTATTAGATCAATTGCATTGTTAAACTGTAGGGATAAAGAACTTACAAAAATAAATAAAAGAAAAAAAGGAGAGTGAATTTGCATTCAATAAGAAAATTCTCAAACGAAAATAAGATCGATGATTGAAAATTATTGTTTGAAAAGTATTTCCTTTCTATCTTTAACTAAATTCATTATGCTAGTAAGAAAAATACCATTTCTTAATTTTCTTTTATTATCTAACAATAAATTCTTGTACACACCTTTTATTGCAGCAAGTGAATAGTTCTGAAATTAAAAATCGTAATTTCCAATAGAGATAGTCGAAAATGGAGTAAAAATTTATTACATGTTTAATTTTAAGTTTTCAAATTTAGGTAATTGTAGTTTTCGATTTCACAACTTCCTTCATTTACTCAAGTACATATTAAGTACATATATAAAAGGGATTCTTTTCAGCATTATCTAATTATTTAGAAAATAACTTCCTTTTTATTATTTTAGTAATTGAAAGCAAAGATTAGTCATATTGATAAATTTTAAAATTCAGATTTTGTAGAACCTTTAAAATTGTAAGAACTTCCACCCTAAATAAAATAATTAGCAGAAATAAGTTAAGTCTATTCGAAGATAAAAATTATTAAATTAGTTACATTGGATAATTAAGATGCTAATGTTCCTCCCAAAATATTGAATATTCATTTCCTTTAAATTCACTTTTCGTTTGATTTTAAAAATTTTTAGTAAGATTTACTCATTTAATTATAAATTAAAAAAATGTTAGAAATGTTTGTTTGGCACTTGTATAATGCTGTAGTTGTTGAAACTTAACAAAGCAAAAGCTAGTCATTGGTGTAATTTAATATTTTTGAAGTTTTGTAGATCCTTAAAAATTGCAAAAACTTCCGCGATAAATAAGTCTATAGAAATAAATGTGGAAATTAAGGTATAGTATTTTAAGTTATATTAGATAATTAAGAAGCTTTTGTTATCCTCAAAATATTGATTTTTTTTTCATTTTAGATATACTTTTATTCACTTTCTGTTACATTTTAATAATTTTTAATAAACTTTACTCATTTACTTAACTTAAAAATTGTTTGGCACTAGTATTTTGCTGCCCTTGCTGAAATTTAATAAAGGCTAGTCATTGGTGTACTTTAATAATATTAAAGTTTTGTAGGTCTTTAAAAATTGCAAAAACTTCCGTTCTGAATAAATAAATTTAAAAAAACTAAGTGGAAATTAAAGTATAAAACTAGAAAATATATTGGACTGGAGATATTGTTGTTGTAGTTTGAGCTTAATAAAGCAGAGACTAGTCATTGATCTACTTTAATTTATTAGAGTCTTGTAGATCCCTAAAAACTGTAAAAGCTTCCATGCTAAATTAGTCAATAGAAATAAATTATGTAGAAACAAAGTTTATTTGAAGTTATATTAGATAACTAAGATGTTATTTTTATCCCCAATGTATTGAATATTTTTTCATTTCAAATTTACTTTGATTCAATTTCTGTTAATTGTATAATAATTTTTTGTAAGATTTACTCATTTAATTATTTAAAATGTTGTTTGGCACTTGTATATTGTTGAAACTTAATAAGGGAAAGGCTAGTCATTGGCGTACTTCATTATTAAAGTTTTATAGATCCTTGAAAACAGCAAAAACTTCCGTTCTGAATAAGTAAATAGAAATAAATTAAGTGGAAATTAATGTATAATACTAGAAAATACATTGGATAAATAACATGTCATTGTTATTCCCGAAATATTGAAAGTTTATTCACTTTAAATACACTTTTATTCACTTTTTGTTAGATTTCAACAGTTTTTTGCAAAATTTAGTTCGATCTTGGTATATTGTTGTTGGAGTTGTAACTTAATTTCAGTTATAATAAGTCAATAGAAATAAGTTAAGTGGAAATTAATATATATGTAGTACTAGGAAATACGATTTATTTAAGTTATGTTGGATAATTAAGATGTTAATGTTGTGCATAGAATATTGATTTATTTATTCTCCCTAAATTCAATAAAACAGTAAACAACATTAATTTTTTAATCAAAGCGCTTATTTAAAAATATTTTATTTCTATTAATCGGAAAACGAAATGCAAAATAATTTACAAAATACGATAATTGTTCTTTTTAGATTACTATAAACAAAAGAGGAGCATCGAGAAAAGAAAGAAAAATTGCTGATAGAGTAAATTATGTCATTCCTTTTAGCCGAGTCAATCAATTAACAAATTAATCAGCGTTTTCTTCCATTTAAAATAATATTGAAACATTTTTCAATATCGCAATTTAATCGGATTTATGTTCGTTAGAAAGAAAAACCCATTTTACAGAAAATTCGCATTCATTTAGAAACTAAGTAATAAATTTCGAAACACTTTTTTTCCCTTTAATAACCCCAGGGGAAAGTGTCTGGAATAAATTGAAAAACTCCAAATCAATGACTATTCATTTAAAAACTTCTCGAACTCTAGGGTGGTGGAATTGAAGAAAAAAATAGATCCAACCCCACGGAATCGTTAAAGTTGTGCAAAAAGTTAATTTTTTTCATCAATTTCATCTAATTTTTTTCCACCTCATCTGATGCCTAAAGAGAAAACGGTCTAAGAAATGTGCGTGAGGCAGAAGGTAAAAAGTTAAATGACTCTTAAAATAAAGTAAGATAACTGTTTTATTCCAATTTTTTTCTATCATTTTCAACTTTTTTTTTCTCCGGCTACTTGAAAACTTGCTATTTTTTTTTTCAAATTAAGATGGCAGAAAACGTTTAAGCAGCGGGGAAATTACGAGTTATACATATAAAGAAAAAGAGAATTAAAAAATTTATTTCTTTTTCTTTACTTTTTTCAAAAATTTCTGCTCCGTTGTGTCTTTTCCAGCGCTCATGGAGTGAAGAAAAAAAAAGAAGCCAAAGAAAATTCTCGGCTTTTGGATGAGTTCTTAAACCTTAATGATATTGCGGCCTAAACACTCACGAAAGAAAGAGACCAAAAGAGTACTTAAAAAAACGAACGTGTCTGTAAGAAAAGAAGCTATTCTAGGGGGGGATGACTCCCGCTTACCTTCATCAAGCGAAAAAAAAATTTTTTTTTTACTCAAACCGCTATCCAATTTTAATGAAAAAAATTCGCTGAACACGAAAAATTGGACGTAAAAACCACCGAGGTTGAAGTCACGGAACAGGAAAAGCGTACGCTTTAAATTAAAGCAAAGCAGGAAAGTCGTTCTCCTTTCATTCCAGACTTAGAACTATCAGACAAAAATTTAATTTGCCCCTCTCGGTAGAAAACCAGGAAAAGAGGAGGGGGAGACGAACCTTAAATCACATTGTATAGAAACAAATGAAAATTACGCCACTAGGTCGGGGCCCATAGAACGCAATTAAATTTAATGGTCTTATTTCCTTCGCCCCCCCCCCCCCCCCNCCCCCCCCCCCCCCCTCTTCTGGCTTCGTCTCGGTTTTCCGTTTTATCTTCTCTCTCCGCCTCAGTCAAGTTTTACCTTTTAACTTTTACCTCATCGCTCCTCCTCATCTCCTACAACTTCAAAAGAATGGCTGGTGCACGAAAATCCGCCCCGGTAAAACGTAAGTAAAGCTTTTGGCCTTAATAGGGGCGGCCCCCTTTCGGGCTATTAGGCAACAATTAAAACGTTGTTAATTAGAGATAGAGGGTAAGTGGGGGTGGGCAATTAGGAAGCAGAAACGGGGCAAAGTGCCCCTTCATTAGTTAAGTCGGGAAAATAAATGTGGTTAATTATAATGTAACAACCTTGTTCAACATCACGCGGTCCCGATTAACTTGCTGCTTAGTGTTTTAATTAGCCATTGTCTAGGGTGAAGGGGGGGAGGTACCACTTCCCCTTTCATCTTCCGAGTTTGTTTTTGTTTAAACTTTACTATCTCTTCTCGACTATATTGGATACGCGATTTGTTAACTCGGATAACTTTTCGGAGTTTGATTTATGGGGGCGATTTGGAAGAACAAAATAAAGGGGTCAGATAGAAAATGGAGAAAAGGGAGGGAAGTGGTGGACGGTACTTGATTAAAGAAGCACACGTGAATCAAATCATTTAAATTAATTTAGTTGGAGTTAGGTTACTTAAATGTGGGAAATTATTTTCAGTTTACCAGCTTTGGAAAACTGGATGATAACATTAAGTATATTAGTCATTAGAGAAAATAATGTTTTGTAAAAATTTAATCAGTTAGAGCACTAAGCGTATAAACACTGTTCAAAAGTATTCCGCATTTTTCTCCTCACAATTTTAAGTTATTATTGCATTTTTGAAATACTAGCTATTGTTTATAGAGAATTTCCCGAAAATAAATACTGATTTGAACCGAGAATGGTATACTCTTATGAAATCTGTTCAACGTTGAATCTTTAGTGCAAATTTCCCATAAACTTAATAAGGTGTAAAAATTTTACCGTGCTTTTGTTCAAATATGTTCAACGTTGAACCTGTTATACATATTTGTCACAAGCTTAATATGATGTAAAACTGAGCTGTATTTACGTTCAAATCAGTTTAAAATTAAAGATATCGTGCAAATTTGCCACCAGCTTAATGAGATGTAAAACCTAACAGTCTTTGGGTTTAAATCGTTTCAAGGTTGAACGTATAGTATAAATGTGTCACATACTTAGCGAAACTAGCCGTATTTCCGTTCAAATCAGTTCAAAGTTGAATCATATCGTGCTAATTTGCCACTGGCTTAAGGTGTAAAATTTTACGGCGTTTTCGTTCAAATCGGTTCAACGTTGAAACTATCGAGCAAATTTGCCACAAGCTTAATGAGATGTAAAACCTAACCGTCTTTGTGTTCAAATCGTTTCAGGGTTGAACGCAAAATATAAATTTGTCACATACTTAACAGCGTGCGAAACTAACCGTATTTCTGCTCAAATCAGTTCAAAGTTGAATCACATCGTGCAAATTTGCCACTGGCTTAAGATGAAAAATTTTAAGGCGTTTTCGTTTAAATCGGTTCAACGTTGAACATATTGTGCAAATTTGCCGCAAGCTTAATAAGGTGCGAAACTGAACGATATTTACGTTCAAAGTAGAACCTGTCGTGCAAATTAGCCACAAGCCTAATAAGATGCAAAACCTAACCGAGCTTGCGCTCAAATCGGGTAAATTTTTAACCCATCGTGCAAATTTATCTCAACTTCAATAAGAGGCGAAATTGAAACACGTTTTTGTTCAAGGTGAATTATAGTATCGGGTAATTAAGTTTAAAAAAGATAGATTTGCTTGATAATATGGTCATACGGCTTGTTGGTGTATTAAATTTATAGCTATTTTACACGATATTTCGTTTTAACTCGCTAAAAAATTTCTAATACTGTAGTTTGGACAAAGAATAAAACTGATCATACAACATCAGTCCTAAGCAAAAATAGGACTTAGAAGAATTGTTAATTGTCCATGTTGCCATGTCAACAATAATTTAAATTTTTCAACCAGTTACTAACACGTTTCGATTGCTCATTTGATAGAACCTAATAATTGACAAGGAAATTTAGTATGATAACATTTGATTATATATTATGCTTAAAATGAATTGCGTTTCATTTTTTAAAACAGTTGTTTTCAGTGGTTAAAAGTCAATTTTGCTATAATTCTAACCATAGATCTAATCAGAAAATTGAGAAATTTCATTCGTTATTAAAAAGGGAAAACGTTGCATAAAATTTTGCACAAATTTCAAAATGTATTATTGTTATTTCCTTTTTTACTTTTTTTTCCCCTGTTCCTATTCTATTTTTCTTCTTCATTGTTTTGCACTTTCCATTTTTGATTTATTCTTTTTAAAAGCTAAATTTTTTTTAATTATTATTCAGTTCGTCGCAGTGAACTTTTTATTTCATGGTACAATGTCTTCGTATATTGGTGTTTTTAATGAATGTGCTATTTCTACGCTTTTATTTATTAAAAAAAAGAAGCTTTTATTAAAAAAAGAAAGAAGACATTAGATTTTACTGCTAAAGTTAGAAAAAAAAACAATTTGATTGTGATTTTTATTTTATATATTAAATCATTTTAGTTCAATATTCATTTAAATTCTTTTACTTGATTTGAATTTAAATTATAGTCAGTAATTTATTACAGAAACTAATTTGTTTGCATTATCTTCATTTTCTTTTAACATATTTATTTTTTTTCTCAATAAAATCTAAAGTGCAATATTTTGTTTAATGTTCTTCTAATATAATGTGTTAGTACAATATATGTATAGAAATTAGTGTTGAAGTAAATTATTTTTTTAAAGTATTAAATATATTCATAGCTTAAAGCATATTCTTTTAAAGTATAAAGTATATTCTTGAATTATAAGTAAATTTTGAACTTTATTCTAATTAGATTTCTTATAAATCTCACAATTTATGCCTCGTGTTTTATTTGAAAAAATATTATATTGCTATAAATATCCATTTTATAATAATTTCTAATATCTATAACAATTTTTAAACTGAAATTAAATTCTACTTGTACTTAATTTGAACTCAAATCAGAAGTCCTGCTTCATATAGTAATTAATCTTTATGATATATTTTCACGAATGTCTACTATAGGAATTTTTTAAATATTTTTTTTAATTTTGTATTAAGTTAATTGGTAGTTTCAAGGAAGGCAAAAGAAAGTTTTATGCCCTGTATGGAAATCAGACTGACTTAGTACAACAGCCCAAAAAATAAAAATAATTGCGATTATTGAAAATATCTATCATAGTCATTGATTATTTTCGATGATAATTTTTTCATTCAGTTATTGATGGTCAAATAATGTTGCACCTTACGTGACATAACTTTTTAATAATTTAGGCTCTAGTTAAGAAAAAATTCCATAGATTTTATGCTCTCAGGCCATAATGCTGCAGTGATTATAAAATCTCAATAGTTATTCTCTTAATAAATTCATGTTATTTTTTAAATTTGTAAAATTTTATATAAAGTTATCATAATAGTTTTAACTAGAAATATCATCAAGTTTAACAGAAAGATTGATTTTGCTACCCTCACATCAACCATGAGTTTAATATTATTATTATAATCTAATTTTAAAATCAATGAATAAAAGAAAGAAGTAAACAGAAAATTATCATTCACGTAACTGGCCTTGCATGTAATTAAGTGCCTCAAACAAATTTAACAATATTAATGATTAACTTTGATAACTCTTCATTCTAATTTTTAGCTTACAGAAAATTCAAAACCTATCTTTCTATCAAACTTGATGATATTATTATTTAAAAATATTATCTTCTTAAATACCTTAATACCTTTACCTAAAGTAAATTAGATACACACTACATAAAATTTTACAAATTTAAAAAATAACGTGAGTTTTAATAAAAGAATAACTTTTGAGATTTTATAATCATTGCAGCATTATGGCCAAGGATTCTTAAAAAGAATCTGAGAGCATGAAATCCATGAGATTGTTTTAACCAATGCCTTAAATTGTTATATAATTATATCAATATTCAGTCATCGATAAATGAATATAAGACTTGATATTAAAAATAATCATTGATTATGATGCATCCATTCAATAAAAACAAATATTTTTAATTTGTTGGACTTTTGAATTAAGCCCGTCTAATTTCTATACAAGGCCTAAAAACTTGTTTATAATTATTTTTAGTTGCATGAAACTACCAATTAATGCAAAAAAACTTTTTAAAAAATTCTACAAGTATTTTTTTGGATAGATATTTGTTAAAGGATATTAAAATTATAGACTGTATAAAACAGGGGTTCAAATTTAATTTAGAATTAAGTACAAAATGAACTTGTATTGATTTCAGTTGAAAAAGTGCAATAGCTATTACAAATTAATACAAAATGAATATTTATAGCAATCTTTAAATATAATAAATATTTTTTTTTTCAAATGAATAAAGAAATTTAGATTATAAGATTTATCAAAATTTATTTAGAAAGGAGTTCAGAATCTACCTATAACACAGGAAAATAGCGCGTAAAAAATAACATTACTTCATATGCATATGTTGCACTAACATAATTGTCATTTTAGTACAACATAAAGCAAAATATTACACTTTCGATTTTATTGAAGAACAATGATGATGAAAGAATCTAATCAAAGTATTTTCTGCAATAAAATAAGAATACAAATTTTAAGAAACCAATTGAAAGTGAACTGAAGACTGAAAATATAACTGTCTCAGAATTCTTTTTCGGAACAAAAACTTCTATTCCTGAATCATATTTTAAAACTGCGTAAAATACTCGAAATTACATTTGAAAAGGGTAAAAAATTTTTTTAATTAAAGTATAAATTTTTGAAAAACTAAATACGTGTTTTTGGAAATTGATATCATGCCCTTTTTCACATCTTTTTAAGCTACACTGATGCACCTTTTTAATGACAACGTTTTACCATTAAGGACTCTTTATAAAGGAAATATAAGCTGCTGTTTCGAGTATTCGATGTTCAGTTTATATAAGAGCAGCTTTTAATCAACTAATTAACTTATTCATTTATAGCTCTGTTATGCCTATTACTAAAATTAGTCTGAAAATATTTATTTATCCAATTAGATACTTTTACTTATTTGGTTTTTACACTAAATCAAACAGAAATTTATTAAATTTTTTTAAAAATCTTTTCATTGATCTTTATAGCTTAATGAATTTTTGCTCTTTAAAATGTCATGATTGTCACCCATACAGGTAAAAGTTGTGAAAAATTGGTAAAATGCTTCTCATTATTTAGAGAGAATGCAATTTATAACATTTAATTTATATTAGAAAGTAATTTTCCTTCACTATAAAATATTCCGGATCAAATTTCGGTAAAAACTATCAGCAGTCGCCACTCAGGATGCCGTTACTTTTTACGGCAAAATCCATTTTCACTGGAACATGTTATGGAACCAAAAAAATATGATATACCGCAATTTTTGCAACAATAATTATCATAATAAAACTGAAGTACTCTTATTAAATAAATACTATTGTAAAAATTACGGCATAAAATTTCATAGTAAAAATGGATTATACGGTAAGGTAAATTTTATTAATGATGCACCAAAAGTTCCGGTATTTTATTCCGTAATATGATCCAGGATTTCTTACGCTTCTATAATATGTAAAAATAATGGGGATTTCGGTAACTTTCATCTGGTCAAAAAATATTAAATAAAAAAATATAATCACTACAGGAAATACCTTCAAATAGTGCAGAAGAATTATACATGTTTATTTTTTTTTTTTTAAGAATAAATATCCTCTGACATCAAATCTGTATCTTCTTTTTACTACGTTATATAAAATTCCGGATTAAATAACTGTCAAAATTATTCGCAGTCGACTCAAGGTGCTGTTTCTTTTTACCACAAAATCCATTTTTACAGAAACATGTTATGGATCATAAAAATATGATATATATCGTAATTTTTACAGTAGTAATTGACTTAAAATAACTGAAGCATTCTAATTGAGTAAGTAATAGTGTAAAAATTTACGGTCTTATTTTTTTTAAATGAATTTTACGGTAAAAGTAGTTTTATGAATGATGCTCACAAACTTCCGGCACTTTTTACTGGAATATGATCCGAAAATTTTCAAGTTTGCATAGTATGTAAAAATAATGAAGATTTCGGTAAAATTCATCTGGTCAAAAAATATTAAATAAAAATATAATAACTGTATGAAATACCTTCAAATAGTAAAGTATAGTATTTATGCATGTTTGAATTTTTTTAAAGAATAAATATTCTTTGACAGAAAATTTGTTTCTTCTTTTAACAATTTCTAAATGACACCATATTAATAAAAATGACTCATATACAAAATGTATATTTATAATAAATATAATATAATATATTTATATATATTATAATATATTATATA
>NC_092210.1:32695737-32735174 GCF_043381705.1 Parasteatoda tepidariorum
TTATATATAATATAATATATTTATATATAATATTTTTTTAACACAAAGCATTTCTTTAAAATGCATAGATAGTACTATTTGCATCCCTAGTTATCCCTACAAAATTTGAGCGAAATCGGTCGAATAGTTCCTTAGAAATCGAATTTTAAAAATATGACTCTCTTTTAAAGACCTCTTGTCTTAGTTTTGCTAAATTGACCCATTTTGACTCTTATCTTCAATAAGTTAGATACGAATTAACTAAAGGCTCAACCAGAAATGAACTAGTATCGCATTTTCAGTAAGCTCGTTTATTCTAAATTAAGAGTTTAAAACTAAGAAAGAAACGATAAATGATTTGTTTCTTTTTAATAACGTATTTCTATGATATAACTATATTGCTCTACACTTTAAGATAAACGTGTTTGGATCGGCGCCTACAGTAATTAAACATTTTACAATTATAATTGTTAGTGCAAATTACAATATTCTCACTATTATAAATTAGTTAAAGAGATTCGTTAAAAAATTACTAACTTAATGATCAGCTTCAAGCACTACGTCATGCATAAACAAATTTATTTAAAATATCAGTCTGTTTGGTAAGCGAAAATATTAAATTAAAATTGTGAACTCACCAAATTTGTAATAAAAATTCACCTTTTATGTTAAATATTATTCTTAAAAAAATTATAACTAAGTAAAATTATTTATGTTTACTAATAAATAGATCTTAATAGAATGATTAGGAAAATATAATCATACGAGATCTTTCATGCCAATTACCAATTAAATTTTACTCAAAATAAACATTTAATTTAAAGAAATGAATGTTGGACGCAGGAACTGATGGCAAAAGCGTAAGCAAACACATTTATTTCATAAAAAGTATTATTATTATGTCATAGTACATATATTTTAAGGGAATAATTTCCACTTACATAGAAAAAACTATTTTGTGATTTTAAAAAAAAAAAAAAGTTCTTGTGAAGTACTAGTGAGTGGCAACAAGCCAATACAATATAAATTCGGGAAGGAAAGTAGAATGATTAAAGTCAGGCTTAGCTATGGAGCCCTCTGATTCGGTAATCTTCGTAAATTATTTATTTTTTACATGATTAACTTAAATTTTTAAAACATTTATTTAGATAACTTGTGTTGACACATAGAATATTTCTAATAAAATGATGGTATATTAATAGAAAAATATCTAAAGTTTCAGGATTTATTTTTTAATCTTCTAATATCTATGCTGAAACTACATTAGTATACAGGCCCTAAAATCTTTCGATATTCAGGTTTCAAAAGCAGACTTGTCGTTCCTTTGTTAGTATGAACTCAATCCAGAAAAATAAATTACTCCTTAACCCTCTCAAAAATTTTCTCCCCCTGAATGAATTAGTACTGGAGATACAATTTATAACTCATTGGGAAAATGGGTCTTGCTCTTGGTTTTTCATGTTCGCACTCTTTACGACTAGATTAACTTCAATCTATAATCACAAAAAAAAGAGTAATACGAGTCATAAAAAAATTAGGCTAGCATAAGCATTAGTCAAAAAGCAGCACAAGAGCAAATAAAAAATAGCAGACGATAATACAATACTATAATCACAAAAAAAGATTAATAAGAGTCATAAAAAATTAGGTTAACATTAGCATTAATCAAAAAGCAGCACAAGAGCAAATAAAAAATTAAAAAAAGCAGACGATAATTTTGGAACTTCTTGGGCTAGGTTGTTTTCAAGGCTGAGTTTCTTTTTTTATTTTACCCGCGTGCAGTTTTAATGATATCTATTCTTCTGGGGGATTCAAAGTATTTTTCTGTTCTTTTTGTGATTAACTTCATAATTACTGTCTTAGTGGTGACTTTAACATAAATACTGAAGAAAGACTGATAAATATGAATACTGAAGAAAAATGCATCGGCTAGAATTGAAGACCAAAAGGACACATATCATTTGATGCATTTTTTTTGCAACTCATGACTTGAAATGCTGTGGCATTTATGAAAATCTATCCAGAAAAAAAGTAAGTAAATTTCGCAATAATGTGTTCACAATTTCTTTTCTTCGATTATTACTCATCGTTATATATTTTTTCTTTCAGTTCACTTAATTTGTAAATTGAACATAAATTTTTTGCAATTTGTCTTAATTTTTTTTATCTTCTAAAAATTAAATATTGTTTAAAGTACGTCGAAAATCGTTAGTTTGGTAGCTTCAAATAAGCTATTCGAATTATATGTAAAAATATCATTAAAAAAATTTTTTAAATGAAAACAATTCCTTAAAAATATAAAAAAAATATTCGTTTGTACAAGCTTTATTAAATATTTTAATAAGAAAATTTATTTTCCATGAGTCCTATTACATTCTCGGTTCTTTATTGCATTATTATACTGTGCATTAATCATTGTTAAAATTTTGCACTTAAGTTAAATCTATCATACCTAAACCAGCATAGATTTAAAGAAAATTGCTGGACTGCATAGATTTTAAAAGTATTATTGTTCTTTTATTTTTGTAATAAATAGTTTTAAGGTAATTTAAATATGACTGTGTTAAGTATAAATGAGTGTTAATCGGTAGAATTGCTCTGGTTTGGTAATTCGACATCGAGTAAGTACCAGCGAGATAAAAAGTATCGGCACTTTGAGTGCCGGTACTTTTTATCACAGTTCGATCAGGAATGTTTTACGGTAGGCTGGTACATCGCAAGTACTCTTTTATCAGAAATACATTTTGATAACTACTCTATTTTATGGTATCAATCGTTATTCGTAATTTTTCAAACAATAATAAATAGTATAGTTTCAAGAAATTTCAATTTTTTTTTCTTCTTGCATCAAAAAAAAAAAGTTTTGATATTGCTATTTATTCTTTTTTGCATAATAGTTTCAGCCAACAGAATTTTATTGTATATTGTAAGGTTATTAAACTCTTAATTACTAATAGCTCCAAATTACTAAATAGAAAAACTAGAATTAAACAGTTTATCTCTTAAGATTTTCTCTAGAAATTTTATTTTGATACACTTTTATAATGAAAATACTATTTTGATTATGGAAGTATATTCTTTTCTAGTTTATCATTTAACTTCATTTAACATGCGCGTACAAAAATTTCAGTCAGAAGTAATCAGCAAACAGATAAACTAGTTATATATGAAAAGAAAAATATATAATCTATCTGAAAAGATAAAAATAAATAAATAAATAAAAAGAATTGTTAAAGCAATCAAAAGCTTATTAATTATTTTAAAAGCTATAAAAATTGATTAATGGAGATAATGTACAGAAATAAATAAAATTAAATGCTTGTTCCACAATATACAACTCTAGCTGCTTTAATTAATACAAATTATAAGTCATTGTTAACTCATGGAAATATTCTGGTTAAAGTTCATTAATAATTTTAAATCCCTTTCTGTTAAATATGCAATCAAAGTACAATCTTCAGAAGAAAAATAAAATAAAATATATTTGTTTAATTTGAATGAAAAATAAAAATTTTTTGCATCGAAAATGGTTCCGATTTGACACTTTTAGGAAGATGACGCAATTATTTAAAGACAAAAAAATTAATAAATAAAGCCTAAATAAATATACAAAAAATAAAAGTATACATATTATAGATTTATTTATATTTATTTACATACTCTTACATTTTAAAGTAAATTGAGTTTATTTCTTCATTTATTATATCTCACGTTTACCACTACGTATTTGCTCATCAACTTTATATAGTAACAACAATACAATTTCGTAATTTTGCGATTAGTGAAAGAAATATACACCTAAAATTATTGTTATTTTCCACACTAAATAATTTATTAAACAAAATAATCATAATTATTTCTAGTTCAATTTTCACTTATGAATTTCGACATAAAATAACCATAATTTATTTAATTTTAAAGACTCGGTAACTTAAACTTAAAAAAATTACAATTTTCTAATTTAAGTTTTTTATTTTATGAACCTCTACGAGTATTTTTAAAATTACAAAATTCTCCTTAGCGAAAATCACTGATCTCATTCAAGAATTTACTCATGAAGTGAGTTTGAAGCATGTGTTTATATGGTATTTGATTAAATTATCATAAAAATCATGCTCATATTATATACTTTTGCGCATAACCTTAAAAGTTTTAAATAAATTAAATGAATTATTAAAATAAGAGAAAGTTAGAAAAACTCAGCATACGCTTGTTTACTTGACAATGAGATTTAGCACTTCACGTTCACGTAAGTTCTGCGCAAGCTCTCAAGAACACCAAAATTGTTCTCTAGCTATTGCGTTGAGCAGAAAGTACACACATGAACATTTTGGATACTACGTGGAAGTGCTAAATCTCTCGAAAATATGAATTCATGAACAAAATTTAGAATTAAATTAATGAAGTGCATGATTTGAAGTGATACTATTCAAGAATAAAATATACGGAATAAAATTTCTTGCACTAGCATGTTACATAACAGAACAAGTGTGGGGTCGGAACTTGTCATATAAAAAAGATATTATTAAGGTACTTACAAAATGCTGGGAGACCAGTAGGTGCAAGGGGGAACTCCCCAAGTCCCCTATAAATGAGGGCAGTGTCTGCACCTGGAAAAAGTCCGCCTGGTGGAAACATAGGACGGAACACAGGTGGAAAAGTGTCCGCTGCAGGGGATGCTCCGTCTGTACTAGAACCCCCCACGACCGATGACCTATTTGCCAGAAGACTAGAACTTTCAGCAGAACTCTTCGCTGCCAAGTCTGCAAATTTTGCAAATGGTAACATTCTAGAGTTTAGATATTCTGATAGTCCAACTAAAGAAGGTGTGAGTCCAGGAAGTCCGGGCATCGGATGTCCGGCTGAAACTGGTGTGAAAGCAGACAGCCGAGGCTTCGCTTCTTCAGCAATTAGACCCATTGATGTAACTTTTGTTGAGGGTGGATTATGGTCACTTGTTTCTCGGCTGTCGGGAGATGCAGGAGAAGGGGAAGACTTTGAACCACTGTCATCAATTTTAACACTGGACATGTTGATTTAGGTAAAGATAATTCTATGTGTATTCATTGTAGATTACAGAACCTTAAAGTAGTGCAGTATTCATAAAAGTTCTAGGAAACAACTTAGCCGTGATAGATTTGTGTATCATGTCTTTTCTACAAGTTTTCAATCTATCTGTGCAGTGAGTGTCATGTTCATCTTGCAAGTTTTAAATCTAATCGCCGATCAATTTCTTAAGCACAGAAATAAAAAATAATTTCAAGTTCAGTTTGCGAAATGCAGAGTATTTCATTAAGGAACTTTTCTGTCCAATATTGATATTCTTGATAATTTTTTTTTTCTTGGTTATTAGAACATATTAACAGATATATTTTCCCGAACTTAATTTCAAACTACGAGATAACCTTACCGAAACAAAAGCTTCAGAATAAACTATCGTATAATGAGAATTGATAGGTCTCAAATACAACTTGCCTGAAGTAAAATACAGCACAGTAAGTTTATCTTGCTATTTTAAAAGAAGTGTAAACAAAGAACTCGTATCTTCCCCTGTGGCAGTAATTCAAATCTGCTGCGCATTACTCGGGATTCAAGGGATCAAATCAGGCGAAAGTACCTTTTACCGTTTGAAATGCACGTGGATTCGGGTGGAGAACGGCTATTCGACGGCGTCAGAGCCAATGGGGTACTCGATTGGGGGGTGCGTCAATAACCTCGGCCCTGCCTCCTTGATTTTTTCGTCCACCCCTCTGATCAGAGGCAATAGTGGTCTTTATTTGGAGGGGAATTTGTTGTTTCTTTTTTCTTTATATCCTATAAAGCAAAATCGGTAGCCATAAGAAGTATTGGAGGGTTGAGATGATTTTTATTTTATTTGTTTGCCCTACGTTGTGGTTATAACTGTGATGGCGTTCTTGGTTGTAACGATAAAAATTGTTTGATTGACGCTGTTTTCTTTGAGAGGGATTTTTTTTTTTTTCTTTAGCCGTCATGGCATTTTTTTTTCTTCTTGTGAAGAAATATTGGAGTGTGATAATAGTTGTTAGGTGAACCACGGAAGAATAAATGGATGATCAATATTATTTCAACTCTATTTTCCAGTTTATTGCTTTATTTTACTTTTTCTTAAAAGCATGCGATATCAAAATTGTCATTATCCTCAGCAGCAAAAAATTTCGTTAGTTATATAGCTGAAATTTTATAACATTAGAAAATTGTTCGTCATTTTATTTCTTATACTTAATTATTTATCAAATATTATTATGAACTACTGCTATTATGATCATTATTATTGTAGGAAAAATTTGTAATTTTATCTAGAACAAATATATCTTTATCTCTATTTCCAGTTTATTACTTTATTTTACTTTTTTAAAAGAAACCATATGATATCAAATTTGTCATTGTCTTCTGCAGAAAAAAATTTCGTTAGTTATATAGCTGAAATGTTACAACATTAGAAAATTATTCGTCATTTTATTTTTTATGTTTAATTATTTATCAAATATTATTATGAAATACTGCTTTTATTATAATTATTATTGTAGAAAAAAATTGTAATTTTATCTAGAACAAATATGTCTTTATCGCTATTTTCCAATTTATTGCTTTATTTTACTCCTTTTTTCTTAAACCATACGATATCAAATTTGTCATTATATTCTACAGCAAAAAATTTCGTTAGTTGTATATCTGAAATGTTATAACATTAAAAAATTCTGCTTCATATTATTTTTTAGCTAATATTGTTGTTATTTTCTTAATTATTTTATAACAAACTTTGTAATTTTATTTGGAACAAAATTACTCTGAAGACAGCAACGTTTTTCAATTATATATTTAATAAAATGCATGTAGCCACTACTCATGTGATATTATATTTTAGCAGATTTTTAAAGAAAATTTTCTCGCCCCTAAATGTTTTACATTTGTTGAATATATTTTGTATCATTAAAAAATAATGACATTCTATTTTGGATTTTTTTTTCAGAGCATATTCTGCCGATTTAAGCGTAAAATGATATCTGTTATAAAAACTTCTTTAAAAATTTATTTGTTGAAAATCTTTTGATAATATAGACCAATTGATAGATGATCAATTTGGTAAATTGTGATAGGTAAACGTAACAAGCGTTTTGATAAACACCCCAGTCATTTTTATAAGCAATAAGATTTTTAAGATTTGTGATAATTACCAACCCACTTGAAACTGTGAGATTTCTTATAAAGATTAGTTTAAACGTTATCTTATAGTTTTCAACTTAAGGCACACGGAAAATTAAGCGAAATTGTGATTCGAAACTCACTTCCGTCCCCAAATATTGTAAGAGCTCAACCATAGCTTTTAATTTTCTTCGGCAAAAATCATCTAACACTGCTTTTTACTGGTTGACCCGATTTCCTAAGAATCATATGTCTTAATGGATGACTTCTTATTTTATTTTAATCGTTCTATTTCTTCCACGATCATTCCTACAATGTCTCCCTTGAAGTCTACCTTTTGTTCTTAGTTCAGTTTTCCCTGCGTTAGGTTTTTTGTTCTAGAA
This sequence comes from Parasteatoda tepidariorum, assembly GCF_043381705.1. NCBI lineage: Eukaryota > Metazoa > Arthropoda > Arachnida > Araneae > Theridiidae > Parasteatoda > Parasteatoda tepidariorum. Next base: position 32,703,264 of record NC_092210.1, read on the forward strand.
CAAATGTTTCTGCATATTCTTCATTCTTTGTCGCGGGTATGATAATAGGCCTAGGAACAAAACCGTAAATAAGAAGACAATATTTGCAAATTAACGTTGAAAAGTCTTAACTGAAAGATTTGAAAAAAGAAAAAAGTTCAAGTTAAAGCGGCATTAATAAATTTGTGACGAATTTGAGATTTCTCGATAATTTATCTTGCGTTTGTTTAGTTTATGTCTTTTTCTCCAACATCGAAAACAACGTAAATCTTTTGTGGCAAATGTCTAAATGCTCTTGAATGCCCAAACAAATAATGTGGCATTGGCATAGTTCTACCCCAGTCCCAAATAACTGAAAGCTTTATCAGTGGGCTATTAATGAGCTATGATTTAAAAACAGCTTTTTTAACACATGCTATGATTTTTTTTTTTATAAATATATAAGAGAATCTATAAGAGTATATACTTTAAAACGTAACTTTTTCAGAAGGGAAATCTTTTGATGAAAAATGCAAGAAATTCCGCGTTTTCTAAAAGAAATTTTTTGCAAATTTTTTTTTTTACCTAACTTCCAAATTGTAGATTATTCTTTGCTGACTTTATAAACATATTCAGGTTTTTAACGCGATTTATTTGGCTTTAAAAGAAATATCGATGATATTGATGAATTTTCATTTCACTTTAAATAAACAATTCAATAACTTTCTCCCTAGCTTTCTGAAACATACAGTCTTTTCAAGCATATATCAAACATAAACAAAGTGTAATAAAATTTAGTTGAATATATATATATATATATATATATATATATATATATATATATTCAATTTAATTTTATTACACTTTGTTTTGCTGCACAATAACTTTAAAACTTTGAAACTTGAAATTACGAAAATATATCTAAAAGTAAAGAAGGGAAGTGACAGAAGGAAAAATAATTAACATTCAATAATTAGTGTGAGAGTTATTAATTGTCAAACTTATAAAAAATACCATGCTCAGCAGGCCACAGGTATACAACTGCTGAATTGAAATTTGACTTGCTCAAATGGTAATTTTTTTATGAACTTAACTCTAGCTTTTTTCGAAATTCCAATTTGTTCGACTGATAACAATCTTAAAACCTTATTACTAATGTCTCATTTTTTATAGTCTTAAGACCTTACATTCATAAAAACTGTAAGTAAATTTAAAAAGAAGAAGAAGGAAAAAAAAAAAAAAAAAAAAAAAANAAAAGAAAAAAAAAAAAAAAAAAGAAAAACGGAATGTGTTTTAAAATTAGAAATAGAATTTTCTGAATATAAAAAGTATTTATCTTACTTTTGGAAAAATAATTTTTTTTTTGTTTAGTATTGTATTTAGGAAAAAAAATATGCGGATCCCATAAACAAATGAACAATTTTAGCTATCAAATTTAAATATCTAAATATTTCAAAATTCATTTTTGTTAAGTATCCATCAATTCAGTTATGTATAGATCAGTCCAATAAACGGCAACTTATATAATTTTTTTTCCCAGTAAAGGGTTGGTCTGTTCGGGAGTGGACAATTTACAATCATCTTACAAAACATCGTCATCCTTACTGGTGGAGTGGCGTCTATCCGGTATTTTTCCTGGGGAATCGTGGCATCTGCGAGCAACGATATGAAGGATGGTGATGTCACCACAAATAGGCAACAAATAAAATCCCGTAGAATAACCTTTGTCCATTCTGATGATGAATGACCATCCACTGTTTGAGACATTTTTACTACATTATTTTGTTGCTTTTTTCTATCTCATTTGCAAGCAATCTTTAACTAAGGATTTATTATATTATTTTTTCGATGAATTATTTAATTGTATAACATAATTCATAGATTTATTTACCTAATTGTTTTACTCTATTAATTTACAATAAACGAACATTGTAATTATTCGATATAACAATTGAATTCGATATACACTTAATAAAAACTCATAATATACACTATTAGTAATGAAATTCATACAAAAAAAATATGTATATTTGAATAATATCTGTATCTATTATTTTTCGAATGTAAGAATGATCACTTATGCAATTTTAAAAAAAAAAAAAAAGAAAAAAAAAACAATTTAATTAATAAAATGACCGTAGGTTTTTACAGAAACTACTCTAGTTATTGTTTTAATTAATCGTTTTTCGGCCTCCTTTAAAATCATATTCTCTCCTCACTCCTTTAAATTTAAGCTCAGATACTGGTATTCGATATTTTATTTATTTATTTATTTTTTTGCCATTTGGAAAAATACAATATTTGCCATATTTAAATCAAGTGGATGACGATATTTTTTTTCTTTTGTCTTATGAATTGAGAAAACTAGCATTAAATCTGCACGTTAACTGTAGGAAATAAAGATTATACATTGCCCTTAATATTTGTGCATAGGCTTAATGACAAGGGTTGACTAGCACTGATTTAAACTGCTAGTGTCGCATCGTTTGTACTCTTGGTGTAATAATTTCCTGCAATAAGACAGTTTTCATTTTTTAAAATTTACTATTCTATTGTTTATTGCCGAATGGACTTAGTACACTCTCCCACTCCAGAAACTGTTAAATACTGTTATTTAATGCACCTTCATCCACAAAAATCTTCAAAATTTAAAGTTTTAGCAACATGAACGAATGTTTTATTGTTGACTCATTTAAAGTAAGCGCGTCAAGGCGTTTATATTTTTGGCGTTTTTGTTTTGCCAGAAAACAGCTTCCTAATTTTATTGGTTCATTGTTTGTTGCCAAATGTTATCTAAGAAATACTCCTAAAAAATTCAAAGATTTTCACTTAGTGCCTTCATCTTCCGAGATCAGTAATTTTTTTAATTATCAATTGTAATATTTAATATTGTTACCTGGATTATTTAAGAAAACAGGAATACGATTTTAACCGAGAAATTTTATTTTATTTTTCTAATATTTGACTTAAAATCTTTTTTTACAAAGTTCTTTAAATCTCCCTCCATTGACCGTGCAACTTTATATTCCCATTGCAATAATTTAGAAGACATTATAATAACGTAACTTATCAATTTATATAATTTTCGTACCACAAACGAGTATGATTCTATGTTTTTCCACTCAATGAATCTAAAAATTGCAACAAAAACAAATGAAATTAACCGCAGTAAATCCTCCTACTCCGTTAATTTAAAAAAGAAGATGCAAAACACATACAGCTAATGAGCCTATCCAAATATCGCGTTTAAAAAAAAGTACTTCAGAGCATTAAATTACCTATATGATAGGTAAAAAGAGGTGAAAACGCAAGAGGGCGTTACTCATGGGGGTTGAAGAGGGGCCAAAGACTACCCGCGGTATGTGATTCATAGACACCTGGATTTGCAGTTACGGTTAGATGATTAGTTATTACATCTTTTATTTGCTGCTCGTGATATCAGAATTGTTTTAGGAGTACTGCGAGATGACTCGATTATCCACTCAAGTTTCTGATATAAAAAATTAAAAAATATTTATATCATGCAATGTGATGAGGTACGTAGTCTGGGCTCATCTATTGTTACTTAAGGAACAGAAATCATCTGCATATTTTAATACCCCAACTGCATAATTGTCAATTATTATATCATAAGATAAACTAAGTATATTTGAATAAAAATTAACTAAATAAAAATAATATTTTTAAAGTGTAATAGCTAGAATAGAAGCAATTGAATACACTGATATTTTTAAACAATAAATATCATGTACACTGTAAAAAATTCCGGATCCGGCACTCTAAATGCATCATCCGTAAAATCCAGCTTTACCGTAAAATATTATACCGTAATATTTTATTAATTCGAGTGTTTCAGGGATTTTAAGATAATTATTAGTGTAAAAATAACAGTATAGCGGATTTTTTTCCTTATACAAAGTACTACTTATTGCTGTTTGAGACACGCAAATTAATTTTGTATTAACTACAAATTATGTAATGGCACAAGTACGAAATTTATTTATGCTTACTTAAAAAATAAAAACTTTTTTTTTTTTTAAGTATACACCGGGTATTAACTAATTTTTAGAATATAAGAGGTAGCAGCAATCTGGAAAAATAGGGCCTCTTTAGTTTAAACAAGATCGAAGAGAAAAACAGTGCAACTTGTTTGGCCGAACGCAGTTCAATGCAATAAGACATTCTTTTTTTTTTTTTTTGTATAATTATTTAATGTAAATTATTTTTTAATACAAACACCAAAAAAATTTTTTTATTACTGACAGTGTTGCGTCTATAAAAATGAAGGGAAAATTTAAATTTATTTTTTAAATAAACTTTTTTTATTAATATGCATTATTATAAATTAAATAATGGATTTGTTTAACCACATAACTTTATGTACCAAAATTTAAACATTAAATTAGTCATTCGAATAATTTCTTAGAAATAAATTTTAAAATTCTACTTTTTAGTATTTATAATTTTTTCAAGTGTTATTGATTGGGAAGCGTTTAACCGCGGTTAATTCCAGTAATTAGATTTACGAACACGAAATTACGTAAGTAATAAGCTTTCTTGATGTATTTTTTAAATATATTTATTTTCTAATAAAACAAATTTCAACCATTATTTTATTAAATTTTAATGAAATAATTTAATTATAAAAATTAGATTTTAACATGAAGTTTCTGCTGATTAAAAAAAATCAATGTTCGTAATTATCGCAGAAAATAAGTCAATGTCACAATCAAAATTTCTGTAAGTCTTGTAATGCAATTATTAGCTGCTTAAAATGTGCAATAATTTAAATTTGGCTTAAAAGTTTAATGCTTCACAAAGTTTTTTTTTTTTTTTCTTCTTTTTTTTTTTTAAAGTGCAGTTACAAGCGGCGCTTAAAAATATATCCCGTAAACTATTTCACAAATTTATTTGAATTCTTTTTTAATTTATCTCAAATCTAGAGAATAAATATTTTTTAAATGCCTTGTTTGAGCCGCTGCTTCTCAACGGATAGAGCGTTTGCCTCCCAATCAGATAACCCAGATTCGAATCTCAGCTTTAGCTGGTTGATACGAATTCTGCTCCCGACTTGAACCGACGGCAGTGCTGACGTAAAATATCCTCGATTGGATCTCCTTTGCCATCGGGCTAACCGTGTTAGGTTTCCGTAGTTTTCTTTTCTATGTAACGAAAAAGATCAGTTCATTGAGAAATCCTCCTGAATGGTCCCAATGCCTGATCTATTAGTTCCCTTGTCTACTGGGTTGGGTTCAAAATTACAAGGATTGAAACTTGAGCATTGATAGTTATAAACACAGAATTTGGTCGGCTGTTCAACGCTTTATAAAGTATAAAAAAATGCTAATAGAAGTTACCAAAATATCTTTACTTTCAAAATCTTTATTAAATTGCAAAAAGAAAAAATGCAACAAAAATATGGGAAAAAACTGTATTTGAAATTTCTTTTAATTTAAAGTAAAAGTTAAATTTGGAGAAAGATAAAGTTGGAAAAATATGTAGAAGTCAAGAGCAAGAGCCACAAAACACAAAAGAGTTCTCACGAATGATTTACTCAAAATTTCATAATATGAATTGAAACGAAATTGTCCGTTACATATAATTATATCTCCTGTTTGAATTTAATTCTAAAATTCGATTACATCTGTAAAAGTCAGCAAAAAAGAAAAACAATATAGTTGATATAACGACTTTCTTACGAAAGGGGATCATGGTTTTCTGATTTTTCTGACAAGTTTGAGGGAGAGTTCGATATTTCCAAAAACAGGCTTACGTAACATTTGAATTACCCTGGATGAGCAAATTCTACTCAAAAATAAGAATAAATCATTAGTTCACCACCATATTTCAATTAATATTTTGTTATGGTGACATCTCGCTGAGAAAATTTCTGTGTGTGCCAATTGTCTTACTTTTCAACAGGTAAAACACAGCCAGGGCTGAAAGCCCATATATATCAAGACGGAAAAGAGTAAAAACTGGTATCAAATACATTTAAATTTTTAATTTTTTTCGGGAATAATAAAAATCTATAACTACCAATTGTTTTTACCGGATACAATTTTTATATTGAATTGCTCCTTCGCCAATTAAATACAGTGAATTGTTAATTGTTAAGAAAAGATTAACTCCTCTCGAATATTATCTAATATTGAAATAGTTCTCCTACCAGTATTTTCTCTTTTCCGTCTCTCTTTCAGGCCTGAACACAGCTCCGCATTTTATAGAAAATTAGCAGATTCAAATTTAATGTCAATGTAAACGCAAGAGTTCGCAAATATAATAAGATGGAGGGGGACGATGGCAAAAAATAGACGATAAACAGTGATGATAAGGTACGAAAAACCATAAACGGTAATAAAATAAGATAAAACATGAATTTGGCGAATATAAACGATATGTGCTCATAAGATTTGTCGTTTTGCCTAAAAATTTATTTAGAACGTTACCAGTTTTGCACTCACTTACGTAATCTGGATGGAATAAAAAATTATCTTGAATATTGCTTGTATTCAGTTGTAAGAATTAGTAAATAAAGTCGTAATAATTAGAACATCAGAAATGAACTGTGGAAATTTTACTTGACCGTTACCAATTTTGAACTCCTATACGTTACTTAGATGATGTAAAAATTACGTAGAGTATTGCTGGTTGCCCTCGAAGTCAGAAAAAATATAACGCCAAAAGTGTTTCATAAAAATGTTTATAGAACATAGCTAATTTCGAACTTTACGTTACTTATCCAACAAGGCAATTCCAGATTTCTGGGAATATTTTGAAAAACTCTAATAATTTAATTACGATTTTTCTAGCATCCTACCCAATATTAGGGTATCTATTCTAATTTAATCTTTTGCCCTCTGGGTTTCCTGCATTAGCCCCCCTCTCACCTGTTATCACCCTTCTTGGATTATCTAGTTCAAATTTGTTCCTCTGTTCTATAGGGTTAGCCACTTTGCACATGTTGTCTCTTTACTTCCCAACTATTATTTGGTGTTTGGACATTGAAGAAGGTTCTTGTTTATTATAGTTGGTGTTGTTGTAGTTCATTTACGTCGCACTAGACCTGCACAATGGGCTATTGGCGACGGTCTGGGAAACAACCCTGAGGATGATCCGAAGACATACTATCACAATTTTGATTATCTGCAGAGGGGATGGCAGTGGCACCCCCGCTCAGGTAGCCCGACGACCTGCAGGCAAAGTCGAGCACTTTACGGTAGAACAGTTTAACGAGGACCCATACTGCGCACCCTCGGTCCCTATGCAGACTGATCCAAGTGGCCACCCACCCGCACACTGACCGCAGCCGGTGATGCTTGACTTCGGTGATCTGCTGGGAACCGTGTCTTAACGATTAGTCAGCTGCGGGACTCTTGTTTATTAAACCGAAACTACAGTATGTCTATTTCTGTACTTTCATTTGTGCTTCATTCACGTTTTTTTTTTCTTAAATTTTTTTAAAATTTTTTTTTAACGTAATCGAAATAATAATTACCTATCGTATTGTTAGTTGACTGTTTCTCAGAACACCGGAATTGCACCGTGAAAGTCTGGATAGAGCGTTACCAATTTTGAACTCCATGATTCAGCGTATCACCTAAGGAAGTGTATTGCCTGTGTTTCAGTTGGCCTTTAAGTCGGAAAAAATAGAACACCAGATCTGCACTGTAAAAGTTTAGATAGAGAGTTACCAATTTTGAACTCCATTATATTATTTAGAAAACATGATTCAGCGTATCACCTAAGAAAGCGAATTGCCTGTGTTTCAGTTGGCCTCGAAGTTGGGAAAAATAGAATGCTAGTTTAGTTGGAGCTTTACCAATTTTGAACTCCATTATGTCATCTACCATTATGTCGTATTGCCTGTATTTAAGTTGGCCTCGAAGTCGAGAGAAATAGAACACCAGAAATGCATTGCGAGAATAAACTTTAAGAAAAAATGTAACTCCTATTTCTAAAATCTAGTTTATTTAAATTACAATTTTCAACTAGATAGTTTAATTCAATATCGTAATCGGTACAATTTAAAAATTTTAATTTTTAAATTCAATTTTACACATTTTTCTTTATTTCATTATTTTTCCCTTTATTATTTTTTTTATTTAATCTACGTTACCTAGATGAAATAAAAATTACGTTGGGTATGGTTGATGCTCGGTTACCCTCAGAGTCAGAAGAAATGAAACACCAGAAATGCACCGTGAAAGTTAATTCTATTTCTAAAATCCAGTTCTTTTCAAATTACAATTTTCAACTAGATAGATTAATTCAATATTTTAATCGGGAATTTTATTTTTAAATCCGATTTCGTCAAGTATCGATCCTTTGAAATTGATTGCCAGAACTAAATAAATAATAATAAAAAAGAATGAAATTAAAATTTATGTTCAACTTCTCCAGATGTCTCGTTTTGGAATGAGTTAATTTGTCTGTTCAAACAAATGCTTTATTGAGAAAATAACGAAAACAGCTGCCAGTGTACATTATTATATTGTCTGCATAATTTATTTATTTATTTTTTTATTGTATGGGGCGCATTCCCTTTTTCCGATTTCTATGGCCGGGCAATCCTTATAACCCTGAATACAGTAAATAAAGATTGGGAGGAGAAGGAAAAAAACCGGCATGGGTAAGGATCCAGATGATGCTACACTGATGATTTCCTCCGTGATTGCATCGGTCAATACAAAAGTGATAAATGTAGACGGGGTGGATGCTATTGGCTGGATGGAGTTAGCGTGACGAAAAAAGGTCACCATTCGACGTCGATGATTGCCCGTGGGGGTGCAGTCACGCTCTACGACAAGCCCCCCTCTGCCTCTTACAATCTCTCCGCAGCCAATCGGGATGAGGAAAACCTGGATGAGAGAGGAATAGAGGACAAAAACTATATTGTGGGAGGATGGGGACCAGGTATGATAGATATTGCTTTTTATAAGTTTTCCTCATATGTATTTTAATAGGATTTTGAGGTTACGAAAACTTCTATTGTGTTTTTATGGTATATTTTATGGGCCTGTGGTGTGAACGAAATTAAAAGATTTGGAGGTGGTTCAGTGCTTATGATAAACAGATAATAAATTTTTGATACAGTTCAAGACAGTTTTGAATTACTTCTTTCTGTTTTATTTTAACAAAACTACCGTGTTACATCATTGTTTAAGAAAGTTTTTTTTAATCGAAATTATTTGTTTAAAAAATGGTTTGACTTGAATATTTATTTAACAAGCTAAGTTTTCTGCTTTCAAAAATTAAATACCAAGTGTCACAGGAAACGAGGGTTGAATTATGGGACATTTAGTAATAAGTATAGCAAATGTAGACATGTTTCAAAATAGTTACAGAAATTTTAAGTTTTACAGAATAATTCCTTATCAGGAAATAAAACGAAATGGGAGTAAAAAAAAAGTGACCAAGAATTATCCTGCTCTGAATTAATTATTAATTATTTATGGTATAAATATTTGACGCATCCCCTTTTTCATTACAGTTGAACTTAATGAGAAAAATAAATCACTGTCTTATATTATCATCACATAGAACGTATAATGCTTTTATACTAATAATGGAATAATAACATTAATAAACTATTAGATTAGATTTATATAATTGATTATGGTTCAATTGATTGAATAAGAATATTAAATTAATATTCTTATTCATTATATTAAATTATATTCTTAATTATAGTCATTTAAAAAGCACATTCAGAAAAAAAGTATGGTCAAAAATACCAGAATGTGGTAAAATTTAATATGTTTCCATACCGAAGTACTCTACCGAAAGTACTCTGGCAATTATTTTAATAAAATTAACAATAAAGTATGTTTTTATAAAAATTTGGTAATTTTAATATGACACTTTAGAGCGTAGCATTAAATTTGTTAATTTGGTTTAATTTACTTTTCAGTTTTGTATTTTTTACTACATGTTTGGTGAAAAGAACTATAATTTTGAAAAACAGAATTTCCAGTAAGCCGTTACAATATGAATGTAAAAATTACCAAATGAATTGTTTAAATACGGTATGTTTCGGTTTTGTTAACCAGAATAATGATTTTTCTTACCTTATATGTATATCATAAGGTACAGTATTTGTGGCAGATTAATTCTGGGTCTTCTTTAATTAATTACAATGTATTAATTTTCATTTTCAGTTGCTCTCAAAAATCTAATATATATAATTCTCTTACGTGCCTCCCAAATTTTGACTGTATTTCTTTTCCGCCGGTGGCAACATTTGCTTTGTTTTGTTTACGTTACTATTTCTCTTACACGGCGAATCGACCAATGACTGCCGCTGAAAATTTCACATGCCAAATCTAGCTGAGGTGGCTCAACATATAGGGCTTTTAGAAACAGAAAGTGAAATAACCAGAGAGCATCAGCTGCGGCAATCTCATACTATTAAGCTAGGCAGAAGTGAGTAGTCTTTGTCGATAGATCTCTGTTTTAGTATTTTGTCGAAAGCGCTTTTTTTCACGAATTTATATATTGCGAATTTATTTGACGATTTTCAATTTATATCACGAATTATACTATAGCACATTTCTAATAGGTATGTTTTTGGAAGGCAATTTTTTATGGAGATGCTTTCAAAACATAATATTTTCTGGTTATTTGCAGAAAATTTAAATAATTTTAACTAAGCTGAATATTTAGGTGCTTTTTACATTTTAGTAATTTTGATATAGTATTCCATTACATTAGAGGGACCATTACATTAGAGGGACCATTAACTACCCTGTTAAAAAGTAAACAGAAATTAGTCTTAACCCACACAAATTTATAAAATATTTACAATAATTATGATTATTATTGCAAATATATGTTTGCGAAATTTCTATAGCTGTTTTTCTAATTTTAATTAGTTGGATCTTTGAATTCAACATTCTCGGAGATAAAAAAAAAATAATATTAAAGTAAAGTTATCGATGATGTTCTTAAATTTAATTATACTTTCCAATCTCAATGATAGCAATGAAAACAAATTACAATTTATTTTATTAAATTTATCGAAATTTAATGAAATAAGAATTGAACTTCTTATGTACTTTATTATTTACAGGTATTTAACACTTTTTTTACTTTAAAGTAACATACTGAAGGAAGACTGTTAGCAAATTAAACAGAGCACATAATTGCATTTTATGCGTAGGGATGTCCCGTAGTGACCATACTTAAGGTAAATTTTTATGTACATTGTCAAAAACGAATTTGAAAAACATGCATAGTATGTTCCTTTAACTAAATGTTTAAGTGAAGACGACTCAGAAACGAAAACGAATATTAATGAATCACTACTGAAGAAGACGGGACTAAAACATCAAAACGTGTTTGTTTGCCGAAAGAAACAAAAAGAAAAGGTGCGTATTGGAAGCACATAAAAGTTTCTGCAGGTAATCAAACCTGTTTTATTGTTTTTCATTTCGTTCCTCACGTTAGACTTATGAATTTTGTGATTCAACTTATTTCAATAGATCTTTTGCTTTTTCCTTTCAATAAATATTGAAATTTGTGATTCCTAATGCGTGCACTTTAATGCTTCATTTTTACAAGTATTATATGTACATATATTAAAAGTGATTATTGCAAAACAACATTGCAGAAAAAACATAATTTATTGCATTTGAAATGCAATATTTACTTAACCGATTAAATGACTTAAAATATTAAATGCGTCGAGAAGAACCATTAGTGTAAAGATTAAATGCTATTATATTTAAAATCTCCTATTATTAAAAAAAATAATAATAATCTTTTCCTTCCAAAACTTCATCAAAGTTTTAAAAAGAAGCAGTTTAAAATATATTTCACATTATATGCTTAAAAATGAAACGAAAGCAATATGTTGCTTTTAATAATTTCCATCTCAAAACAGGAAAATTATACTTCTAAAATCATTAAAAAAATAAAAACCCTTCTAGAAATGATTATACTTAAGACTTTAAAAGCGCATTTTCTTAAACAAATTTCCATGTAAAAAGCTATAAATCGCTTTAATGGGTGCTATTACTGTATAATCAAACTAAATTTTACCCGCCCCACCTTATTGGATAATTTTTGCATAAACCCATCTCCCATTGGACGGGAAAAGGACACAAAAAGAAATAACGCCAAATATCATCGAACGGCAACGTTGGCGTATAATTGTCATCATTTAGATCCACTAAGGAGCCATATCAAATCACATTTGCTTAAGAGCCAATAAAAAACTCCTTCTCTCTCTATTTCGATCTTATTTTGAAGCATTATGGGCCCCCACGGCGGTCCTAATGATGCAATAAAAGTGACATTTGGAAAACTGGCGCGCAAAACAAGCATTAGTCCTTTTCAGAAACATAATTGAAGTGTTTTAAAAACCCCGCCATGCTTTCCAACTGCTGTGAGAGAACTGCAAGATGTTGCGAGCATTAAAGCTACTTTCTATTCTTATTCAAGTGGGGATTTTTTTCCCTTTTTTTTTATCGAAAAGTCATCACTGTTTCGCACCCAAAAGAGGAGGAATTCTTCCCTTTAACTCAGCAGTGGAGTTGAGTTCAAGTGGCATAAGTGCATGAATGTCATAAAATATTTCGAACTTTTTTATGAATATTTTATTTTATTTTTATTATTTTAATAAATTAGCATAACGATTTAGAACATTCGTTTCATTTAAATTTGTGTATGATACAAATTGTCATAAAAAGTTAGAACATTGATTTAATTTAAATTAGAATATGATACAAATTACCGTAACAATTCAGAATATTAGTTTTATTTAAATTTTCATAACATATAAATTATCATAACAATTCAGGACTTTTTAATAATATTTTTTAATTAAAAATGGGAGTCTTTACTTGTTTCTTAGTATATTTCAAGTTATTTATAACACGTTAATTATCCTTTCTTTTAGAAAAATAATAAAAATAAGTTCCGAAATTAATGTATTAAGAAAATAAACAAAATTGGGAATCTATATCAGAAAGGCAATAAAAATATTCCAAAATTTAAAGTTGTTTATAAAAGGAACAAATTATCATAACAATTTGGATTATCGCTTTTCTTTAAATTTCTATAACATACAAATTATCATAACAATTCAGGGCATTTTTACAATAATTTTTTTTAAAAATGGGTGTCTTTGCTTGTTCTTTGGTATATATTAAGTTGTTTATAAAACGTTAATCGTCATTTCTTTTAGAAAAGAAAGAAAAATAGGTTTCAAGATTTTTATATTGAAAAAAATATTATATTGGAATAGTTTTTTTAAACATTTTCTTTATTATTTAAGTAAATACAACATACTAGAAACAGTTAAGAGCAGCTCTTTCATTAAGAACTGTATCAGCTAGTTTCTTTTTTTTTTATGATTTGGAATCAATGAAATGCAATAAAAATAGTTTAAAATTCAAATATTGAAAAAAAAAAGTAATAACAATGAAAGATAATATACATTTAAGAGTTATATATAATATCTAATTTGTATTTGATAACTCCAAAAAAATTCTCAATAAAACGAAGAAATTTATTAAACATGTGCCTTCTTTTTTCGATAAATTTAAATTTTATAAAATTTATGGAATTAAATTATCAATAAAATTCATAATTTAGTTAGCCACCTAGATTTACTTTATTTTTATCAAACATTTCAAAATCAAAATATGTAAGAACAGTCAGCAACAGTCGTACGGGACTTAAAATTCTAATTTAATAATGATACCTTTTTTTTTTATTTATGGATCTAGAATTAAGTTATCGTGATTCAAATATAGCAACCAACAGTGGCTAAGGTGTGACTTAGCTTAGCTAGAAATAAAGCTAAAAATATATTATAAGGCCAATTTTCATAACATTATGACATTAATTATTACTGTATTTTTTTTCTCCAAATTTGAAACTCCTAGATGTGCAATTGACTGGGGAAACTTCTTTCTTCTTCATCTTTGCTCAGTTTGGTCAAAGTTCCATCAATGAGTGGCAAGGGATAGCAGAAACGCACTGTGAACGTACGGTGAGTGCTTCTGTACAACAAACGTGAAAGATTTTTTAGTCATTTAAATTAAATTGTGTAATTCTGTATCAACAAAAGGTACTTGATTCATATACAAAACAAAATATGTCATTCCGTACAGTTTTTGGAGAAGAAAAGTCGCCAAGCTTCTGACGAATTCTCGAATGTCTCGCTTTCTAATGCATCTGAATCATTGAAACTTCGGGAAGGTAAATAAGATTTTTGTCTCCAAAAATTACCAAGACTGCCAAAATTCGTCACTAAATTGGCGACATTTTTGATGCAAATGAGAATGCCTTTGTTTTACCTGGTGTATTGTTAAAGTAAGTTCAGCCGTCAAGTAGAAATGAGGATTTTTTAAAAAATGGTGCTGGGAAAATGAAGAAGGAGAAGAAAAGAAAATAATACATGTTTATTTTTATATACACTAAACATATGTTTTCATCTTCCCACATTTTTTATGTTGTACAGTGTCACTGTTAATATTTATAAATTCGCTTCATTCACTGTTCGCTGGCGCTCGCCACCTCCCGCAGATTGCGATGCAATCTTGTATGTTTGGCTTTGCAAACCATGCCTTGTTTGCTCGCCATTGAGTTAAAGGTATAATCTTGTAATCAGAATTTTAGCTACTTTTTGAATAGCTCAAGTAATATTATTTCATTTGGTATTCTATCCTGAAAAGTAATGCATATTTCAATCATTTCCCCGATCACTACAAAAAAATTTATCCTTATTTTTCGTCAACTAGAATTTATCATTAATAAAAGTTCCAACCTGTTTCTGCATAACTCCGCCAATCAAATTTCCATATATACTCTATGCTGAAAGACAAATAAAAGTTTATTACTCTTTTTTTTCCTATGATGCTACTGCCAGTAGCTGTTCTTGTTTTCCCTTTTAAACATTTCTGTTTTTAGTTTTAGATTTTGAATTTAAGATTTTGATTGTGGCTAGATACTTCGTTCCAACGTCTAACCATATCTTTTTGGATCTTCGTCTTCTTTGTTTTGAGTTCATTGGTTTCCAATTTAAAGTCATTCCCAGCCTCGTCGTCCACCTCAATTTTATGATATAAATTACATTTTCTGTTTAGTAATACAGTCAAGTTCACTATTGTTTCTAATCCTTTTTACCTCTCATTGACCGTTACAGGTAGAATTTATCGCTATATTATCAATGAAGGAAATTTATTTTCATTCAAAATTACCATTGTCCAACTAGCTAGGAAGCTTAAATTCTAACTTGTGCTTTATGCTGGATAAAAATACAGGTTTTAATCGTTTCTTACGCTGCAAAACCAATAAGATACATTACTAATAATAATTTATCGCCATTCGAAACTTTGATAATTTTTCGAAGTTTGAAAATTCGAACTAACAAATTCGAAATATACTCATAATAAAAAAAAACAGAATTTTTCGTCAATCAAATTTTTGATCAATGTCTGACTAGATTAGAATTCTCCAACCTCGACTAGTGCTCTATACATGAAGAAGAAATAGTCTAAAATTGAAAATTTATCACAATATTTTTTTGTATGGATAAATCATTACATGTCAATATAAATACAATTACGTTCACATCAAAAAGTTGCAACAAAACAGAAGTTACGAGATCAAATACATGTGTTTTACAAGTAAGACAAGTTAGTTTTCGAATTTTATTAAATTCTATAAATTCATTCTTAAGTTATAACTTGCATAGCATTTTTTCTAATATTTATCCACAGGCATATAGCGATAAACACATTGATTCAAAAACAACTTTAATAGTTCAATATAGAACACGAAAAGAAAAGAAAAAATTCTGGACTTAAAATGTTTCAATTCTGAATTATTAATCCCTTAACTATTAGTAGTTTTTTTAACACTATTTTATTGCTCTTTTCCTAAAAAATGCTTCTGGAATTCATAATTATTTAAAATTTTCTCAAATAACTGAATGATTGAATAGACTCAATAAATCACTGCTGTTTTTATTATCATAAGTTTGATTAAAAAAATATCTTTTTTAAACGAATTTCCCAATATTATAAAATATTATTTATTTCGCCGAAATCTTTTTTTATAAGAGATGTATACAATATTATTGAACTTAAGAAATATCTTAATTTTAAGTTTATACTTGTACCACATTTAGAATAAAGCGTTAATAACTAAAAAGAATGAAAGTGGGATTTTAAACGAGATAATATTTTGCAATTAAAAAAATTAGTTTTGACCTTGAAGCAATATACAAGTAGGAAAAATTACTATGAAACCAAAAGCGTCTCAAAAATGAATTTTAAATCAGAAGTCTTTTTGTTGATTAAGAAAATATTAAAATTTTACTTAACATTAAACGCATTGCAAATTCAAGCATTTATATAATAGCTGACAACCGCTATTACTATGGTGATCTATTTCCTTAATACATGCTTAAAATAGAACTAATAAGGAACAAATAACTACGGAAGCAAAACATCCCTGAAATATTTTTAATATATATATATATATATATATATTAAATCATCGATTATTATTAAAGTATCAGTTAATTTATTTATATTGGAAGGAATTCCTTCGTTAAATGTAACTCCTGGTATTTTTGTATAAAGTTTTTGAAACACTCCATAGCACCAAACTATATTTTTAGGGAAAGGATTAATCATTTTATAATCAATGAGCTTTTTTACAAATTCAGTTTTCCCACACCCCGTTGGACCACCAACGATCATTGTAAAGGGGGACCTTAACTTTAACATTTCCCTCACAACACTAAGTTCAATTGTGAAATATGCTACTATTGAAAAATTAAACAAATATTTTGAAAAAATAATCCTGGAAGAAAGAAAAAATAATTACTGAATAATTTTTTTAAAAATAAATGCAGCACCTAAAAATAATTTACAATTCCTAAACGTATATTGAATGAATAAACAATAATAAATCTATAAACAGGATATGCTTGAAAAAAGAAGAAAGTTATATACATTTAAAATTGCTTCAAATAAACTTTTTATTAACATAAGTGAGTAAGATGGCATTTGATTCAAGATACTTTAATACAACAATAATCAAGTACAAAAAAAATTTAACTTTCAAATACTATAGTACAATCAGTTCCTCTTCTTCTATTCACTTATAGTAGGCAATAGTGTCCAAAAGCGACAGTACTGACTTTATCCTCGAAAACATAGCGCTTTTGGTCATGGGGGGATAGAGCCAATTTATTGAGTGTTATACTATACAAATTATGTTTCTTTGATCTTATACAATTCATTTTTACAAGAAGCTCATTATTTTGAAAAAGACATCTTTTATAATCTTCTATATCAATTTTAGTTTCGATAGCCCCTCGTTTCACTCCCTTTAATTTTTTGATTGTTTTAACCCCTACTCTATATGTATACATTTTCGATCTAAGACNAAATTCTCTACCATTTTGTATTGTTTTATCCTGTTTTTAAACTATTTTTGGTGGCTTTTTTGAAGAGGGCCCATATTTACACCCCATTTTTTCTGGTGCTTTTTTAAAAGATTTTTGAAAATCGTCGTTTTTGAAATGAAATAATTGATGTTAATCATTGTTTTGCCTTCTCGCATTTAGGAAACTTGTTATAGTTGTTAATGAAAGATAAAAATCTAGAAATTTTCAAATTGAAAGTAACTTTATCCAAAAAACAAAAGAGGGTGCCCATATTTACACCTTTTCCTCTCTCTCTCTCTCTCTCTCTCTATATATATATATATATATATTAAAAAGATTTTAAGGATGCTGTGTTGTTGTGTTTCCATATATATATCCTCACTTATTGAAAAAAAATTTAAGTTTCGTTTAGTTATGCACGTATCGCAAAGTCCTTCATTTAAAAGTAATGGACGATTTATTTTCTTTAGTAAGTTCTAACATTTAAATGAATTAAAGATAGTAAATAACTATGGTTGTAAAAATGTTTCGAATGAATTTTAACACAGAAAGTTTTTTGGATTACTTATTAAAAAAAGTTTAGATTTCCTATGAATGTAGTATCTCAAATTCAGCCACTTAATAAATGATAAATGTTATGAACATGGGTTCTATTTTTTCCTGGTAAATGGTAAAAATTAAATTAGTAAAGGAATAAATAATGATGAAACCAAAACCATCTCTAATGAGTGAAAACATTCAAATAAAAAATGCCGTTTCGTAAAATAATAATAATCTTGGTTTTAAAAAAAACGTAATTCTTATAAATAAAATAAAAATATACGGTATTTAACCCATTCATTTGGTAATTTTTACGTTCATATGGTAACGGATTACTGAAAATTCTGGTTTTCAAAATTAAAGTTCTTATTACGGCGTATTTAGAAAAAATACAAAACTGAAAAATCAATTCAACTAAATAAATGTTTTTTATGCTATACTCTAAGTTATCATGATGAAATCACCATATTTTAACACATATATCAAATCTTATCTCACGCATTATTGAACAGTATTTCATAGTTTATTTTACCAAAATGACTAACGAAGAACTTCGGTAAAAATTACCGAGTTTTTTGATGTTTCCATAGAGCCAGAATCACGATAAATTTTACCGTATTCTGATAGCTTTGACCATACTACCTTTTTCTCAGTGTAAAGTGACTTTTTACATTGCAAGCTTTTGGATTTAGATATAAATAAAAAAACTTTCATTTGATTATACATGCATTGCAATTTCATTCAAATAATAAATGAGAAACGCTGTGAATGTAGTGGCCTACTTTTCTTTAATAAATGCTGTAAATTTATATTTAAGATACTACTTCCACCAACTTACACCATTCGGCCTCTCACTGATATGCATCCTTCAGTGTTAGAAATGACCCCACTGCAAAGTCATTATACAGACAGTGGAAGGTGTGGAAAAAAAAGGTGAGAGCGACAAAAGCATTATTCAAAGTAGTATGACGACATCACGTGAAGAAATACTGATGTTTTTACCAACCAAATAAATGCAAATGGTTCCGAGTATTTTGCAGCTTCTTTCTTGATGGAGCGGAACCTGCAGTCGTATAACGTGACAATTTTGTGACTTCCTCCCCCACTTCTCACCGCCTCACCTCACTTATCTCCCACTTTAAGTTGCAGACGAACGTCAACACACACTCAAAAACAAATCTAAGTGGGAGACGGAAAAAGAGAAGTTTTAGAGAAGAAAAAAAATTGTGTGTAACCTAAACGGAATCTTTGGGGGGATTTTGGAAAGAAATCTTTGATCAAAAAACAGCGAAGACAAATGTTTCGTATATGGTCATGAGAGCTGTCTCTAGATGGGAATTAGATGTTGCCATCCTTCACAAAGTTTTTTTTAAGGAAAAACTGCATTGCTATTTTTGTGGCGTTAGAATATAAATTGCTACATGTTATTGGAGGGTTATTGATGTAATGAGAAAAAAAAAAGGGATGTGATCTTTATTTTTACTACTTGTAATAATTACTATAACTATAATAAAATCAAACTTGATGAAAATATTTGACTAAAATATTTATGAAAGTTCAGTTAAATGTTAAAATTTACGTGATTTCTGACTAATTAGTATAAAACAAATCTACGAAGTAAAATTTTTAATTAATCAATTCGATAATCAATTAATTCGAAATTTAAATTACCTAATTGGATGAAAATCGTAATAAGATCGAGGTCTCTTCCATTGTTGCACAACTTGGGGCAATATAAGCCCCATTTTCAAATTTGTCAAAAGAATTATTTTGATTAATGACACTACAATTTCATGTAAAAAATAAGTTGTTTCCAAGTATTGTCTGGTGGAAGAACTTGAAATTTTTAAAGCAACTATCTGCAAATAGTATTGAAAAACAGTTTGCTGAAAAAATTTGACTCATCATTTTGTTGCCATATACCTTTCAATTGCATTAATTATTCTATACTTTATCGTGTTTCATGAAAGAATGACTTTTCAACAAAAGGCATAATAAAAATAAACAAGCTTATTAGGTATTTTTTATGACATCTGGAACGAAAAATGTTACTATGAACTATAACCGTTACACTCGCTCTTGCAAAAGAATTTCTGATGAGTTTTGTTTAGTAAGCGGGACAAAAATAAAATTATTTTCTTCCTTTTAGTCTACTTGAAAAACGTATCTTTTAAAAATTTTATTTTAATATTTAACTTTAAACGCCGAGTTTTATTATTTTTTGCTTTAAGTTATAACCAAATGATCACAACTGGTTGCTAGTTTCTATAGAGGTTAAAGGTTAACAAATAGTTTTTATAAAGGAACTGGTAAAAATTATTAATTTAAATATATTGACCCAGAAGCTGCATTGAAAAACAAACACACTTTATTTCATAAAAGGATAAAAAGTTTGTTAATTTTACCACATGCAATAATCTAATTTCTACAGCAAAATTACTCCCATTATCTCTATAACTCGTATTGATGTAGTGTATTTGGAGTCACATGAATATGAAAAATTGCCTTCTAGCATTTGTGGTGATCAAAAAGTCATCTATCACGACACTGGACTTTTACCAGACAGTCTAATGATTTTGTGATTGATTACAAGAGGGCAAAGTTGATTGACTTTTAGACAGGTGAGGTCGGTTTAATTATTGCACTAGTTGCTGCCACGAATGAAATGGTTAAGCTTTCCGCGTGCTTTGGGAAATGTAGAGCCTTTAGATTTAACGACAATTCACATATTCCGCAATTTTTTATGCGTTTTCACTCGTGATCATATATGGCAACGTTACTTTTAAGAAGTAACGAGTAAAAGTACAAGTATTTATAAAAAAAGTAACGAGTAAAAAGTAAAAAGTTCTTATTTTAAAAAGTAACGAGTAAAAAGTACAAGTGAAAGTACAGGTACTAAACAAAAAAAGTAACGATTTAAAAGTACATTTCCAGGAAATCGAAAATTCAAAGTAACCTAAAATTTGATTGAATAATATTCTTATGTTCTTTAATGTTTTTGCAAAATTGTAGTTATTTATTTAATTATTTTTAATTTTTAAAGTTATGGATTTATTTTTAAATTCGGAAGAATATTATAATATAATTTTATAATATAATCGTATAATATAATTTTAAAATCAAATATAATTTTAATATCAAGCTTTTTATGGATTTGCACGAGAAAGAAATTTTATCTATTGATTTTAATTTTTAGTTTACTTTTATTTATTTAAATTACCATTGATTTAAAATTGTTTTACTTTATAGAAACGCGTTTTAAAAGCACAAACATAAACAAAGCAAACACGGGGTTTCAGAAAGCTTTGTGATCTTTGAGCTAGTAAAAAATAATTGAATGTGCAGTATAAGTTGAAACAGAACAGTCTACAGTTTTATTTGTAACAATGGCTAATGCTGAAGTTATGCAAGAAAATCATTTTCCGAACATTTCTGCCTAACGGAATAATTAAAATTTGTAAACGAATTTTAGTATCAGCGGCTAAATTAATAACTTCGAGTTTTCAAGAATTAAAATAGTAATTATAATAGTTTTCAGCAGCACAAATAGTTCTGAAGTTCTTAGAGATTTGACTGGGCATTGTTTGACAAGGTCGGGCATAAACATAATTTTAGTAAAAAATGTTCGAGGTAAAAATGTATTCAGTAAAAAATGTATTAAGACAAAAATTGTATTATTAGTGAGTTCAAAAAGAAAATTGAAAAACGTAATAACAAAATCCAACATTTTTTTATTTAAAATGTATTAAACAAATGCATAAAACTCGAAAATGAATGAAATTAACTTGCTAATTAATATTTTTATTCATTTTGCAAAATAATTGCATTTCGAAAGCATTTTTTTTTTTTTTAAAGTTTACTGAGTTTTAGAAAAAAGTAACGATTTCATTCGACATTTCCGTTACAAATACTTGTACTTTTTCCCTAAAAAAGTAACGAAAGTACAAGTAAAAGTACTAAATTTAAAAAGTAACAAGTACAAGTAAAAGTACGTACTTTTTACTTGTACCGGCGGTACAAGTAACGAAAGTAAAAGTACTGCCATATATGCTCGTGATTTAATAATGTCGTAACAAGATTTTTCCGCTTCCCTTTAAGAAAGGTCCAAATTCTTGAAACTGTGATGATTTATGCCCAAAAAGAGTTTCATTTCTATTTTTTAGAATTCAAATTACTCGAATTCTTTTTAAGTGTTAAGTGTCGGGTTTTAAATTCTTAGAACTGTTTTGAGTGTTAACTAATATCCAATATAAGTAACCTGAGTTAAATAATAATCAAAAACGTGGAAATTCTATATTTACTTCGAAAGTTATCCAGGATATCTTTAGTGCTCAATTTGTGAAACAATATACTAATTTCCAAAACCTTACTTTACCCTAAACCTTAAAATCACTGGTCATTTTTTTTAAAATAACTAATCTTCATACGAATTCTCAAACGATGAGAAAAAAATATAATTGGATAAAAAGTTATTTAGAGTGTGTTATGTGCTTAATTCGAGGTGAATATGAGCTTAATTCTAAAATCTTGCGAGTTTATATCATTTCTCGCGAAGACCTTTTTTAAAATTAAAACTAAAATTATTATAACATGATAAAAATACCGTGAAGAAGCACGATCACTGGATCAAAATTTTTACAAGATATGCTACTTGGTTAATTTTTGTTGACTATGTTCATTTTCAAAACCATGTTTGTTTTTCCCAACTCTTATTGTCAATTTAATAACGTGACACAATGACATTGACATAAATTTCTAATAACTTGATAACAAAACCACGATCATTGAATCAGAAGTTATTCAGAAAACTCAATTTATCTTGATTGTAATGTACTCATTTCTAAAACTTTGTAAATTTTTCTAGAATTACAAGTAAATCTTTTAGAATTACATGAATTCAAATTCTCATAATATGATAAGACAACCAAGTAAAACAGTCCCAAATTCTTTGGACTCTACATTAATATTGGTAATATACATTAATTTTCGTAACTCATAATATATTATTCATAAGGATATAATGTATTTAATATGATATTAAGATTCAGAACAATATCTGATGTACCAAATTTGAGATAAGATTTAATTTGTTTGGAATAAATAAATTTTAAAATATATTCTTGATGCAGCTGCTTTGTAGGATAAATCCAAAAGAAATGAAAACACAAATTGAAAAAACATATTTTAAAATTTCAATAATTTTGTTTTAAAATTTGTTAATTTTTTGAATTAAATAAAATATAAATATAGTTAGTTATTACTTTTTGATCTGTAATTATTTTTTTACTTTCGTTGGACTCTACATTAATATTCGTAGCATATATTTATTTTCGTAGCACATAATATATCATACATAAGGGTAAAATATATTATACATAAGGAAAAAAAATTATACATAAGAATATAATATATTATACATAATAATATAATATATTTTATATGATATTAAGATTCGCGACAATATCTGATGTACCAGATTTGAGATGAGATTTAATTCGTTTGGAATAAATAAATGTTAAAATATATTCTTGGAGTAGTTGCGTTGTAGGATAAATCCAATAGAAATGAAAACACAAATTAAAAAAACATATTTCAAAATTTAAGTTATTTTGTTTTAAAATTTGTTAGCTTTTCGAATTAAATAGAATATAACTATAGTTAATTAATACTTTTAATCTGTAATTATTTTTTTAGAGTTATTTACTAAAAAAATTCACTGAAGAAAAGCGAATAAACAACAAGCATACTGTTTTTGTTAATTATTTGTTTCTAAAATCATATTTAAATGTTTCACTTGCTCCATGAGATCAATAACGAGTTCAATTTATCGCTAAACACCGAATTCAACACTATTTCCGGCCAAATGTAAACGCCAAAACGTGTTATTATTATTATATATGTATATTTTTTTTTGATTAAACAGAATATAATTGCAGTTAATTATTACTTTTTGATCAGTAATCATTTCCCCGAGTTACTTGCTAAAAAAATTCCATGTCTCACAGAAAAAATAAAAAAAACATAAACTATACTATTTTTATTAGTTACTTGCTTCCAAAACCAAATTTATATGTTTCACTTGCTCTAAGATCACGAGATCAATAACCATTTTCCGCAATCAAAGCTCGATTTTTCGCTAAACATCGCCAAATTCGACACTACTTCCGGCCAAATGCGAACGCCAATCCGTGCACACCTCATAATACTGCATTTCTCTCCGCAATACAATAATAACTGAAACCCGACAGTTTAGCCTCATCGGCTGAACTCAAATGCTAATCAGATCATTGATGCCATAGTCCGAAGGCCAGGGGGCACGGAGGAGTTCCGGCGATTTCCGCAATCTGTTAATCTCATTATCGAACACTTCGTATAGTTCGAGTGTTACAAATGGGGGTGAAAAGCCCCGTTTAAATGCTTCACTAATAGCGCTTTCACTCAAGCGTTTACCCTCCCCCCCCATGCATCCATGTTCCCTTCAGGTATACATGTATTCATGTTCGAACCTTAGATTCCCCCTCTTTTCCATACAACACGCAACATTCGGAATTGATTATTGTCTATCTAACTATAGTAATACTCCCTATTACTGATACAGTTGATCAGTCAGGCGTAACGCTACGTGAAGGGAGGTGGAATGGAGGTGCGGGGCCGAACCTTTCTCTTTCTACTGCTTATTGTTCAGATATCAATCTTATTTGAATTATTATCTTTTGGTAATATAATTGAAAAAAATAAATGGGTTTTGGAAATGTATCTTTTTTTTCTCATTTCTGCAAAGATATTTAAAAATATAATACGCAAATAACTGTTTTGATTGCTTTAAACGTATAATTCCTGCAAGATTTAGATATTTATGTTGTACACAATAAAATAATGATTTCTATTCAAGCTTTAAAGCGGACATAAATTGGTGATAGCAAAACTAGCGCTATTTGTTGCTTTATGCACTGTAAAAAATTTTGGATCAAATTAATGTACAAGGTATCGGTACTTCATCCGCTCATCATCGTTGATTCATCATCCGTAATATCCTTTTTTACCTTAAAATAATATACTGTAATTTTTACAGTAATGTTTATTTAATTAGAATGATTCAGGGTTTTTTTGATAATATTACTGTAAAAATTGCGTTTTATCAGAATTTTAGTTCCGTAAAAAGTTTCGATAAAATGAATTTTACGGTAAAAAGTAGCGGCACCCTGAAGTTCGGTACTTTTTACCGTAATTTTAACCCGAGTTTTTTTCAGTGTAAGCATATAATACTTAAAATAATCTGCAGTTTATATTGCACACAATACATATAATAATAATTTCTATTTAAACTGCATTGCAGAATGGAACTTGAATTTGTAATTAAGAAATCTATGTTACTTAATCTTAAGTAAAAAGTAAAGCCTTCCCACAACAATCCATTGTGGGCCAGGGGCTAAATGAAGGTTAAATCTCCACAATTTTGTGACCAATGGGATGATTGTGACAATGCGGTCAACATAGCGCACAGGTGGCCTTTACAGCCCAGACATGCTGGTACCCATCGATCTGAAACAGGGTGGACTTCAAGCCGCCACTGGGGCCTCTTAATCATTAACCTATTTACATTTCAAAAGTTTTTCTGTACCTATGGTTTTATTGCCCATTCATTATCTTATAACTTATGTATTGAATCAACTGTATAAGCACCTGAAATATGATATAATTCTTTTTTTTTCTTCCTAAAAGCTATAACGTTATCTCGTTTTGTTATTTGTTGCAGAGTGAGATTTGCTGATTGAAAAATCATAACCTTCTTAGGTTAAGGCATTTTGTTATTTTAGAAGCTATTTATGTACGCGGCTTTTCTTACTTTAAATCGGAAGTGTCTTATCTTTGTTTCTCTAAATTTCGCCAACTTCTCTAAATATATATTGAATAGCTTCTAAATTAATATTTAAAAATCCCTTGTTTTGTTTCGAATTAAATTTATATTTGCATTTTTATTCGACACTAGTGATTGCTAAAAAAATGGCTGTAATCAATCAACTGTCTCGAGAGCGAATAAATTAGATCGTGAATAAGGTGACGTCAGTAGAGAGGTCGGATCAGGCCAAAAGATGTAGATCACAGCAACTCCTACTAGAACTAAAACCTACAAATGTCCTACCATCTTGCAACTTTACTTTACCATAACGGAACATCTGGAATCTTTAAACCAAACATATAACTATGAAACACAATATTTCATTATTTTTTCGCTTGTGTTGTAGTATTTTTTGTTTGCCGCTGTATCATAATAATAGGAACGATATAAAAGGAATTATATATAGAGAGAAATTACCATCCACACTTGATGGTATTGTGAATTTATTTAGAGATAGATAAACTTGCTGTTCATTGCATAGTTTTCAAATTATTATCTGAAACTTTATATAGATATTCGTATTTTTATTTTATCAATGTTTATTTTAGAGCGATATTTGTGCTTTAACATAGCAGCTTCTAAACACTCAGTTTTGCGCAAGTGTGAAAAAGCAGACGAAAGGAGAATCCTCATAATTTTTTCACTAAGAATGCTTATATTTTATAGGCCTCGTTAAATTCTTTTGACTTTTCCTAACATGAAACTTCTTTTTTTTTTGTGTGTGTGGGGGAATAGAATTAGATTACTAATACAGGTTAAATATTAGACTTGAAATTATTAACAATCTTATCCCACTCAATGGTACCCCGGAGTGCCACGACGCACATTTTGTAAATCCTTTATGGCTAGAGCAATCAAATTTCTACTACAGCCTCCACCTGTCTGATGGAAATGAGATGATTTTTTTTAACACAACTACCAGAATTTATAGTCAAAATAGAATTTATTGGTAATCAGAACTTGGATCGATTTCCGACTAACTAACTAAAACCGATTAACTAAATCTTCTCTGAACTTTTGTGCCTGATGATAATGCAAGTTTAATAATTTTTTTACTGTTCCAAGCAGAATTCATTGTCATATTATCGTCAAATGGAATTTATAATTAACCGAATTTTAACATATTTCCAAACAGTTATTTAGTTCAAAACTGATCCATAGTTCAGTATTGGATGGCAATATAGCAAAAATGGCCGGTTTTCCGACCACTATAATCAGAAGTAGAATTTATCATCAATTTACATTTCGACCACAATCCTGCATAAACGTACTAACAGATACAAAACTGAAATTAATAAAATCAGATAAAAAAAATGTCAAAGACTACGTTTTTCAAGGAGACTGAAAGGTATAAAATAATTTTATTTTCCTCAAATTTAAAACAAAACTTCTAGGACGAATTACTTCCGGAATAAACTTCTGTTCCTTCACTTCTATAAAAATAGATGCACCCTGACAAAAACAAAGCTGACTGGCAAAAACAAAATTATAGACTACCTGAAATTCACACCACACTGTAAAAAATTCTGGGTCAAATTACGATATAACTTAGCAGTATTTGGGCGCATCATCCATAAAAAAATCCATTTTTAACGTAAAATATTGCACAGTAATTTTTTTACAGTAATATTTATTTAATTAGAATGATTCAGTGATTTTACGGTAATTATTATTGCAAAAATTACGGTAGATCAGATTTTTCGCTCCGTCACATGTACCAAAAAAAAAATTGATTTTACGGTAAAAAGTACGTTTTGCAATAATTATTAATGCAAATATTACGGCATATTAGATTTCTTGTTCCGTGACATGTTCCGGTAAAAATGGATTTCACGGTAAAAAGTACCGATTTTATGGTAATTATTACTATAAAAATTAGGGAATATGAGATTTTATGTACCGTGACATGTTCCGGTAAAAATGGATTTTGTGGTAAAAAGTGTAGTAAAGGTACTTTTACACCCTGGTTTTTTTACACCCTGAGTAAAGGTACTTTTTACCGTAATTTGGTCTGAGTTTTTTTTTTTACAGTGCTCTTAAGAAACGGAAAATTTATATTTTATTTCCAGATGTCATGATGTTTAAAAATGGTCTTTTGTCATTAGGGCATATTAGAAATTCACCCTTTCTCTGCAGCAATTTAACCTCCTTCCCCCTTTATGAAACCAATTAAGCACTATCAGGAAGGAGGCGGAAAGATGTGTTTATACCAGCAGAGATATAATCCGGCCTGGTCGCAATATCACGCTACCGGCCATCCGGAATCAAAGTTTGTAGGAACACACGTGGCTTTTCTCGTGCTTAGATATACCCCTTTTCTAAATGAGAAGGGTATTCTTTTGAATATTCATGAAGTGGGGGTTATGCAATTGTAATGATGTTGCCAGTTGAGAAAGTATGGAGTGCTGGGAATCAAAGCTGCAGTCCGTGTAGCAACAGGAGAGTCTTGACTCTAACACGGAATTTCATACCAAATGGGGAGCTTCCTCTTGCAATTCCTTCGTTAATTGCAGGTCACCACCGTTTGCTTTGATAATGCAGATTTAGTTGCTTAAATAATTATGCGACACTTTAAGAAGTTCAGGAAACTTTTGAGTTAAATGTTACTTTATAGTCTGGTATCCACTGTTCTGTTTAACTTCAACACGAAGCTAGTTTACTCAGTGTTTAAGGCAATTTCTGAAGCTTGGGGTTCGTTCACCAGTGGTTGCTTCTACCCCAAACTGTATAAAATTCCGGGTCAAATTGCTGAGAAAAGTGCCGGTACTTTTTTACCGTGAATTTCATTTTTACTGAAACATGTTAGGGAACATAAAATCTGATAAACCGTAATAAAATCACTAGATTTTATTGACAAGGAGTAAAATATTTGTCAAAATTTCTTTCTACTCGTATGTCAACTCAATGCACTGTGGGAGTGAGCAATTACGCGCACGCTTGGTAAGTAGTTCTCATAAATTTAATTCCAAAATACGATAGCGTAATTGTTTTCTAATACTTTTTTTAATATCATGTTGCACTTCACATGCTAATCAGTTGAATAAAACGATATGCAATATCAAACCTAAAGCTTTTGATGGAATTCATATTCCCCAACAAGTGAGGGCATTAATTTCTTCATTTCGAAAAGAGTTTTAATACGGCTTAAATTATGATCCTTAATTTTTTATACAGCGCTGGAGTTTATTACTTCAATTTCTGTTGTGAAGATACACTATAAAAATGTACACACTGTGTGCTAAAATGTACACTGTGTGTTAAAATGTACACTGTATAATGTATTTCCAATCAAATTATGCTAAAAAGTATCGGCACTCAGGAGATTGGTATTTTTCACTGTAAAATCTATTTTTACCGAAACACGTTACGGAACAGCGAAAAAAAAAAAGAACCCGAATACACTGTAATTTTTAAAGTAATAATTATCGTAAAATCACTGAATCACTATTATTAAATAAATATTATGTTAGAAATTACGATTTAATATTTTACGGTAAAAAGGATTTTTAGAATTTTACAGATGATGCATTCAATGTGCCGGTGCTTTTTACCTTAATTTGATCCGCAATTTCTAACAGTGCATTCAGCTTCAAATTGATGTGCACCAGCTTATCAGAAAATTAAAAGCGGACTGCACGCAATGATATCCACATTGCAACCATCTTGTTGCTTACGAAGTAGTGGAGCATTAATTTCCATGCCTCTTTGGCCCACAACGAGCTGTTGCGAGAATGAGTTACTTAATATGGGAAAATTTGTCTACATTAATATTAATAGATGGCCATAATGGTTTTCTTACCATGCACTATGATATCACACCTGGTTTTCTTGTATATTTTATATGTTTTTAAAATGGCCCACAGTATATTGCGGGATAGTTCAGGGTTTATTGCTTTCGATTCATTTTAAACAGGTTTCTCAATTGTAAACATTTTCCAAAATCTAAAAATTTTGCTCTTATTTCTTTCCCTTTAAATCCGTATCATCTTTTAACTTTTATCAATGCAAGATAATAAAATTTCAAAAAAAAGCTCTTGGTTTCTATTCTTCAAATATTAACAAATTTCTCCTCATTAAATGCTGTTTTTAGTGGTTATTAACTTAATTTGTAATTTTTGTATGAGCGAACGTGACAAACTGGTTAACGTAGTTTGTAACATTAAGAGTTTCAGTGAGTTAAATTTAGCTTTTCATTTAATTAATTTCATTTGTCTTTTTTCTAAAGGTGTTCTGGCTATTTCGCAGAATTTGTTATCATTCTGTTTTTAACAGGTGTAGGAAAGTCCTTAATTTTAGTGGTAATGTAATGTAAACCAGTGATTTTCTCCCTGTTATATATTTGAGAGAACTATGATGTTAATTGCATTATTGGCGTACCTCGTGATTTTTGAAATACTAAAAGAACGCTTTAAACCACAAGTAATTCATGATAATGATGCTACATACATACTAAAACAATTCACATTTATTATTCTTTTATAATTAAATTTTTGAGCCATACATGTTACTATAAATTTTACTATGGATTGCAATCCTAACTTGGCAAATATGTACTTTACCAAAAACAAGCAATCGTGATGTGCTGGATATATAAGGGTCGGTAAGGTGAAAGTATTTAAAAAGGCAACAAAAAAAGAAATTGTGAAAAAAATTTATGAAATAGCTCAATAGATTCATTCATTGATTTCATTGATTTCATTGATTTAAATTGATATAATTTTTGTGAATCTCACCATTTCAAGGAAGACAATTCTAAGACAAACTTAAAAAAACTTTTATAGGTAAAGTACTGAACTACTAAGTTTTTGCAATGGTCACATATTCAAATATTTAAATGTTTGTATTTGTAAAAAAAAATTAAATGTTATAAACTTAACCTTTCCTTTTTTTTCCTTCTAAATTCTAGAAATTTTCATTATAATCTTTCAGCAAAATTTGTTTTAATCATCGATATTTTCTTCATATATACTTTAAAATCATTCAATACAAATGTTATTTATGGATCAGACAATTAATTAGGCAGCATGCAATTTTTCTATTTTCCCTCAACAAATGGCGACAGCCAAAGTAACCCCTTTAGAGCCTCCCCCCCCCCAAATGATGTTTAGCTTCTCCCCCTCACCTCCATTCAGAAACTTTCCTTCCAAGAATATTACAGGAGTAGTTATGAATTTAGATTCACGAAACATTTGATTTTGCGCCCTCCAACATTAAAGAGAGGATCATTTCCGATTAAAATACAGTTAATATTCAGCGGAATCTGTTTGTCTACGGAGGAAGCTGCACGATACCAGAAAGCTCCTGCACTATCCGTTTCCCTGCCAAGCGTCAGTTGGAAGTGATACGCACACCTCCGTCCAACCCCGGAAACGAACCAGAAAGAGAGCTTGCTTGGAGCAGTCAATTAAAACTCGGAAGAATTTTCCAACCAAATGGGAATAAGTTGCATAATCAAGTAGAGATTTAACTCGAATTTAAAGCAAAACTTCTGCAGAATTACGTTTCATTGACTCTTTGAGAGCTTGAGGAATCTACACCTGGTGCCCACTCATTTGCAAGCATTTCTATCAGAGATGTTGGAAAAGGTTTTATTGGAGTTGCGATTTAAGAGGCATTAGGAGTTAACTTCGGTTTAAAGTTTGGAACTATCTTTGAATTGATAATTTCAGCTGTCAGATTTAAAAGTAAAAGACGATGATTTTATTTATAGATTACGTTAATGGTAAAAAGGGCCTAAGTAAGTTAGTGATCTTTTATTTCCGAAAAGTAAAATGTTTGTTCCTTATTGTAAGAATTATTTGGAGTGGTAAAGTTCGGCAGCTGTCTGTTAAAATTAGCTTCGATAAAATGGATGAATCTCCTTCAAGGAAAAGAAAATCCTTTCAAGAAGTATGCATCACGCATATACACATTTTATGCAGAAATTCAGAGCTATCTGTAGATAAGAATTTAAGAATTTTGTTCCTGTCAAAGTATTTCCCTTAATGCAGAACAGATAATATAAAGCTTATTGATTACGAATTAACATATTATTCTGATCAACATTTGGGGGGTTAGTCATAGTAATTATAGTAACTAATTCTAATATTAATATATATATATA
>NC_092210.1:32735249-32780937 GCF_043381705.1 Parasteatoda tepidariorum
ATATATATATATATATATAGCATGCGTGTGTCAGTTTGTGTAGTGTGTGAAACTTAAAATATGGAAACTAGTAAAAATACATATATAAAATAATAATAATAAATTGGTCAATATCAACACATTCAATTCTAATTCGCTTTTTATATTTCGAAATAAGGTATTATTGTAAAATTTTATAAAGGTAATATTGTAAAATTTTAAAACGTGCATAGACATAGTTTTAAGTAAATGTACAGCGTAATTCTTAGAAAATTACAGCCGAGTTTGTCCCAAAGATAAATCAGACAAACATGTTTTTTTGCAAACAAGTCAGCCCTCCATCACACCATCCGCATGTCTAAATCAATTTCACTTCCTGAGCTAAAGATGTAGCCTGCAGGTTTCCACTCAACGCTCGAACAAATTTAGTAATTCCACGTTTCATTCCACATCCTTCCTCCTCACGCGCCACCGTTTTGCCCAGGTAACACCCCCTCCAGCGATCGGGATGAAGAAAAAAAAAATTTCCAAAACACCGCGTCTTGAGCAATTACCGGATCATATTCGAGTGGATCATCCTGTGTTGATGGAAGATAGAACGGATGCCCCATAGCAAAGGGCATCGGAAGTGCCATTGATTCATCTTCATTGAATTGATGGATAAAAATTGAAAATTTTCGTCAGCTTTTGTTTGTAATATCAGTTATTGACGTTTTGATGATGTTTTTATCAATCGTCATTTATTACTTGATGCTGTTAATGTTTCGAACTGAATATTATATTATTTTTTTCAACACCTCTAAGTATGTAAGATCATGCATAAGTTACTAAATATTTTTGAAAATTAGATTTTATTTAAAATAAATTGTTTCATGGTCAGTAGATTTTTAGATATATAGATATAGATACAGAGATATAGAGATAGAGCGAGAGAAGTAGAAATAGAATTGTAGAAATAGAGATGTAGAGATAGAAATGTAGAGATAGAAATGTAGAGACAGAGTTATGGAGATAGAGGTGTAAAGATAGAGATTTAGAGCTATAAAGATAGAGATCAATCAATTTTTTGCGAGAAATTGTTTAAACTGTCAACATTTATGCATTTTCAATAACGTGTAAAAACGTTATGAAAACTTTTATTTCAAAATGCTTTTGTTTAAATTCTCAAAATTAAAATTCCTCTAAAATAAGATTTTTCAAAATTTACTTTCTTAACATAATAAATAATCCTTTACATTACCTGATAAAAACTTCATTCGCTTCAAAAATACACTAACTGGAAATAACAGTCGATATGTTTTAAGAGCTCAAAAATAGGCGGCCACTTTCAAGACTTGCCAGACACACATGAGAAAAATATAGAATTTTGGAGCCTATTTTTTTAGCGATTGAAACATGTCGACTGTTATTTCAAATTTGTGTATTTTCGAAGCGAAATTTGTAATCAAGTAATATCTTACCGCTTTAGTTTCTTGGGATTATTTATTTAGTCATTTATGTACTGCGGAGCTTTTAAGACCCACTAATATTATTTCCACATAGCATTAAAACGGAACAAAATATCCCATTAAACTTGTCTGTTTGTAATATGATATTTAACATCACTGTTTGACACCATGCGATTATCTGTAGTTGAATATCATCTATGAAACTATTTAGTTTTTGATATTTTGTTCGAAGCCGCCATTTTATGATTCCTCAATTTCATTTCTCAATTCTCAGCTTTCCATCTCGACCAAATTCGCAAGTAAATCTTTCGTATTTTTTTAAATTTTTTTTTAAATTTTATTTATTTGATTGTTTTATTAACATTTTCAACTTGTTTTAAAAGAAGGTATTAAATTCCCTAATTGTAATTAAAATTTTTTAAACTGAGTAAGTTTCAAATTGAAAATTTTAAGAAAAATTAGAAAATAATATTAAATATTAAAAAAAAATTGTCCAAGTGCAGAGCAGACATTATTTAATGGGTCAAAATAGTTTAGCATACATTTGATATTTTTGTAATAGTTCAGAAAATAAATGGTTAAAGAAAAAACATGATTTGTAGCTAAATAAAAAATACAAAATAAAAACACCATGCCATATACAGTAGTTTTTATTCTTTTTAAAACTTTAGAGATATATTTACAAAAATTCAAGAAAAATGTAAAAATTCAATTCATAAAATAAAATTTTTTAGAGTAAATAAAAATTATTTCCAATTCATAAAAAACTGCAAAATTGTCTAAATAATGGTACTTCATCGAAAACCAGTGAAGGTGTCTTGTCTCTCTGCGTACCTCTCTCCTCGACTTCTGTTCAAGGGGTCAAGAGCTCAAGACTTTTTTTCAATTTTTTTTTTTTTAAATTCCACTTTTAGTGTAATATAGTAAAAAAAGATATTCTATAGTTGAATTAATTTCTATTAAATGTTCAGCTTGTATATTACTTCAAAAAAATATTTTAACTTTAAACTTTAAGTTGTTTTAATGAATGTTTTTAACTCTCGAACTAATAAGGAGATTTCTCTTTGCAAGCTTCTAAATTTGTTTAAAATTCAAAATCATCTCTAAATTTGGATATCAGCAATCAAATTCTAACTTCATTTTTCAGCACAGTCTATCTTCCAATCAGAAACACGAAACCAATTAAATATTACATTAATGAAAGTTAGATCCAAAAATACTAATTTACTTCCTATTTTAACTCTAAACCTTAAACAGTGTTAATTAACGTTATTGTCTCTAGAAGTCACAAGAAGATTTCTCATTTCAAGCTTCTCAATTTGTTTAAAATTCGAAATCATCACTAAATTTGAACACCAGTAATTTAATCTAATGTAGGTAACTTCATTTCTCAGCTCGGTCTATCTTCTTATAAGAAACACCAAACCAAGTCGTCATTTTTCCCACGTTGTTTCAATTAGCGACCATTACTCCAAATTATCTGCTTCCAGGTGTCCTACCATCACCTCAGGGTCCATTCAATTGCGACGCAAACACCGATTCTATTGTCTGATTACTTCAGAACTTGCGAAAACAAAGTGAATAATTACAATCGACGCAGATGTCAAAATGTAATGACAAGTTCTCCGACACATACCCAGTGAACTCAGATTAATTCGTTACTCCTCCCCACCAATATTCCTCCTTGACGTCTTCATTTATTACCGAACGGGAAACTGAATAACCGAGTATTCTAATGAAGACATTACAAATAATAAAGTGCACTCTCATATAAATGGTATTTTAAGACAACGGAGCCCGGTCATTGCTTAATGGTGACTTTATGGTAATGCCGACTCTAATTCCCACTTTGGTCCGTGGAAGAGTATGCATTTTGAGTGACAAGGACTCTCCTCTTGATTTATCCGAGAAGATGCCAGTTCGTGACAATTTGCGTAAAGGGAAATGGTGTATTCTGTCGGAAATATAATAACAGGACTCCCGCAAACAATACCTCCAGGCTGCGCTGATGAAAGTTATGATTTTCTGCAACGTTTCTGCAAGGTTGCGAATGAAGAGTGAGAAAAGGAAGATTTTCCGTTCTGAATGCGAGATGTTGACGAGAGCCGGTAGCGTTGGCTACATCATTATCTAAGTAAAAATCGAGGATAATTTACTTCAGGTCATTTGAGAACATAATAATGAATACTTTGTTTAATATTATCATAGATGGTGTATATTAATTATTATCATTTCTATTTATAATTTCATGTAAAAACGAAAGGACTAAGCTGGATTAAATAGGTTTTTAAGGTAAATTTAAATCACAGCTTTGAAGATTATAATACCCAGATCATGGCTTATTTGTATCCCTTTTCAGTGATTTTCAGGAATTATTAGTATGAATATTAGTGCCCACAAGGGCTTAAATTTTTGATCCTAAACATTTATCTTTTCCCCGACTAATACTTCGTATTCTCTATCTATATATAAATAGACTGTGATCACTGATTTAGATCATGTTTTCTTCTGCAGTTTTCGAATTTCCATGGAATGGTTTAAAAAATGAACTAACTTAAGACGGAGGGAAAGGTAGAAAAAAAATATGTTGAGATGATGTAACTGAAAATGTAACCATAATTAAAATATCATATTTAGAATACAAGTAAAAGGAAGATTTGAGACAAAATTGTTCAGGAAAACAAGACCCACTGTGGTCTGTAGCATCATAAAAGAAGAAGAAGATTTAAAAACAATAGTATTTTTTCCCTAGGTATAGTTTGCTCACAATTTCAAAAATGCGAAAAACATTGCAATCTATCCAGATGAAACTTTTCTTAATATCTCTTGAATGACTTCGCCTATTGATAAGGTATTTTTATCCCTCAAAACTGCAAATACTTTGTTTTTCATTTTGAGATATTTTTCATTCCATAAGTTATAAAATATTAAAGGAATATTGTATTTAACCATCAAAAATAATTTCCAGAGTCCCTGTATACAGGGTCTATGTGAATGAGCATTAAGTTAGTCATGTATAAAAATTGCATTAAAATAAAATAAGACTACTCGGAGACAAAATTCTGGTAAAATTACCGTACTATATAATAGCATATACTAATAACATATCTGTTTCAAAAAAAAAAAAAAAAAAAACATAGTTTCGATAGTAAAAACTAAAATATACGATATCTAAACCATTCATTTGGTAATTTTTCCTTTCATGGTTTACCGGAAATTCTGGTTTTTAAAATTATAGTTCTTATTACCACATATTTAGTAAAAAATACAAAACTGAAATGCAAATTTTAACAAATAAATGATTTTTATACCATACTCTTAGGTATCCTGATAAATTTACCACATTTATCAAATTTTATCATACAGGATAAAACCATATTTTATTGATAATTTTGCCAAAATCATTACCAAATCACCTCGGAAAAAATTACCGAGCTTTTTGGGGTTCCCATAGAGCTAGAACTATTTTTTTTTATCATTCTGGTAATTTGTACCATACTTTTTTTCTCAGGGTGTCTTTATTGATAACGCTACCTTTTGCATGTATGTTTTTAGATCTATTCCATGTTTGCTTTTCTTTGGACCTTATCAAATCGAACAAATGAATTGGTTTAACATACTCTTTCCTCTTGACTTTTCAAATGAATTGAACTCTTTTCAATTTGATCGAACAGATAAAATGAAGATTTAATGAAGATTTTCACTTTTTTTTTAAAATTATTATTTAAAACACTTTAATTTGGAGAAGGAATATAATAACTGAGTTTTCGACAAGAATTCTTAAAGTACATACTAAAGATGATAATTACTGAACACCTCATGTACTACAGATTTTGTAAATTGCCTATGTGGAAATGAAATATTATGAGAAAACTATGTCCCCGAATAAAACATTGTACCTTTATGTATAAAAAGGAAGTCGGTTGGAAATTTTCTAATGCGAATGGTTAAGCCTCTTGAAGTTTTTCTCATTGTTTTGCTATTTTATTAAATTTTTATCAAAATAAATGCTCAATATACGAAATGAAAAAAACATTGTAGTTATAACACAAATTTGTATAATGTCCTAACCTTCCGTAATACAGATTGAGACAACTGCAACATATGTATTGATTTATGTATTTTCATTTTCAAAAGTGACAACTGATAAATAACGCTTTTTGGCGGATGTTTATATATTTACTGCTATTTTTTTAACTTCTTATGAGTTAGTGGCAGTTATTAATGATTGTAGACATATCCATTTTTATCTAGTGCTCTCAAACGCTAATCATAAAAATAGTCAAGAATATCAATATCATGAAAAATTATTGTGATTCAATGTTGGAAAGTTACTTCTTCATTATATTTGGAAAGTTACTTCTTCATTATATTGGTTGGACGCATAAAAAGATATGCAAAATTATTTATTTAAGTAGAAAGTCCTCCAAAATTTGTCCATTTTTTTTCAGTTTTAAGATTTGGATAATCTTTTAGTTGAAGATATAAAAAAAATTATAAAATTAAAGCTTGGCTTCGAGTTAAATGTACTTCAATTGTGGCTTTTTTTTTCTTTGGCGTTAGCACATTGAAAATAATTAAGATACTCCAATATTGGCCAAGTCTTAATTTATTGCAATTCCCTCTTTGTATAATTTTAATGTAATTATAAATCAAGCTCGATTGCAAAAATGGACACTTCCTTGTTAAAGATTTCGTAAATTTGAATTCAAATTAATAACGAATCTTATTAATTTTATTTTTCAGAGTAATTTGGGAGATATATTGATTGAATTACGTAATTAGCCTCGATAAAGGAAAAATTTTTTTTCTTTCTTTCTAAGTGTCAACTGCATTGTCATACAATAACATTTCGAGTATTACGAGAATTTGCAAACATTAAATAAAAATTTTATTATATCGAACCTACCACAAGTAAAAATGTATCAATACAAGCTTTTCCGCTAAACTTATCGTGCACTTTACTTCTTTTCTAAAAATGTCATAAATTTAAATTTAAATCAGTTGCTTATTAATCAATCTTATTTAATCTTAAGTAATTATATGCGAAAAATATTTGAACATATACTTGTCGATTTTGAATTGTGAACATTTGGATTGACTATACTTGAATTCAATTATGTATTTGTCACTATAAAGTAAAAATCTTATTTTACTTTTGATACGTAAGCTTCTAAGCTTTAAATACATCGTCAGACAATAACATTTCACGCATTGTGCGTATTTGCAAACATTGAATAAAATCTTTATTGCCAGGACGGACCCACTGCAAGTAAAAGTGCATAAATGCATATTCTCTTGCAAAAATTTACGTGTGTTTTACTTCAGTGGTAACGATGGCATAAATTTCAATTAAAATCAATTTCAAATCTTATTTTATTTTATAGAATTTTACGCCCAATACAAAGATTGAATTATGTACTTGCAGCTATAAATAAAAATTTTCTCTGTCTTTTTTTTTTTTTTTTTGGTACGTAAATTTCTAAGTGTTAAATACATCTTCAGACAATAACATTTCGTGCATTATGCGTATTTGCAAACTTTGAATAAATCTTCACTGAATGGACCCACCACCAGTAGGGAAAAGTGCATCAACAACCAAAATCTCATAACATTTTCGATCTCGCGAAATGCAAATAAAATTTTGAATACATCGTATCATAAATGGAAAAGAGAAATCATATAAACATGGGGAAACAAAGGGGAAAATCTTAGTTGAGGGAGAAGAAGGGGAAAAAAAACTACTTTTAAAGTAGAAGAATTTAAAAGAATGAGAAAAATATCAGTGATGAGTTTTAGAACTACATTTGTTGTGAATGCGAGATAAGAAAATCAGTTTTTCGTGCATCCCACGGCGCTATTTTCCATCAGTGCAAAACAGAAATGATATCGCAAAATAGAAAACTCAGAGAATGAAATGATACATAAAAGAAAGAGATGCGTCTATGTGATTTGTTTATTTTCGTAACAGTGTGTCGCATCTTTGATGGAAAAGTCCCACCTGTATATGCTAAAAAGCACTACATTTTCAATCCAGACGGAAACATTTTCAAAAATATTTTATACAATTTTGATCCACAATAGTTGCATTTGAATTTCTCACTAATGTACAGGTCGTCAGAAGAAAAAAAAGTTTAACTAGGTCTGTCTCTTGCTCGCATCTATCACCTCCAATTTTCTTTATACAATCATTGTTTGCTTTCTTTCGATAAAAATATTGTTATATTAAAATTAAAGATTATTCAAGGAGGAAATCCTACTGTTTTTATTGTATTAGCACAAATTTACGATTCTATTAATGAAGTTTATCAATTGGGGTAAAATGTAAACCTAATCATTTTATTCAAATACCATTGTAACTTACTCTTAAAATTCCTTTATTTAATTTTAATTTTTTTGTAATTTTTGGTTACTGTAAAAAATATTTTAAAAGTGATTTTTACCTAAAGTATAGTAACATTAAAAAAGTTTTATCCTATTACCATTGCAATTTACTCTTAAAATTCATTTATTTAATTTTTATTTTTCGTATTTTTTAGTTACTGTAAAAAATTTTTATAAAATGATTTTCGCGACAGATATTAGCAACATTGCAAAAAGTTAATTCTTAACATTGCTATATAATTTTACACGATTACTTACTTTTACTGTACTTGAGTGCAAAAATTTTTCCATGAATTTTATTTTAAAAGTAACAAGATTTTATGAAAAGTTAAATACTACTTTTCCTTTTAGTAACTGTAAACTTAAAGCAAATATGATTTTCATAAAACTTTGTATTATTAGGTTATATCATACAATAAATCTATAGCATAATATAGGACCACCATCATCATCACCCAATCATGGCCAAGCACCTAGCCCCATTTCCATTAGCTAGGTGCTTGGCTTTCAGGGATTTATCTTTTAACGGCCATGGTAACAGTGCCACGCAATTCTGGTCCTTGGTCAGACGACGCGGACAGCGCCTGCGATAGTACCCCTCACACCAAACTTTCATACTCCAACCAACAAAAGGACTTTCAGTCCCGGCAGAAATATAGTGCATCTTACACGCCGTTGCTTAGTCGGTCACCAGGATCGAACTCATTACCCTCAGTTCTCTAACCAGCGGTGTAAGCGACGCCTTAGTTATTTTGAATAATAATTAAAATAATAGCCGAGAGTGGTATTAAAACGGGATGAAATAATTAAAGTAAGTCCTGTTATCTAAAGAACAAACAAACAATTTACAGGTATAAACATAATAACTTTTTTATAACTAGTAAGGGATAAACAGAATGACCGTTATAAATTTTATAATGATGATAGTCAACGATCCTGGATTTTCTCTGCATGTTAGTTGTAATGTCATGCGATATATTTTTCTTCGTTTATCCATTGAAAATACACCCACAACAACTGGAAACGGTAAGATAAAGGTTTTTAGATGATCATCTTTTACTACTAGTTACCTACTCAAACTCACTGCCTCATCGTTCCGCGTTGACCTTTGCCAGCATTGTTCAGAGTTCATGTTAATGATACAGTTGTCCATAATGTTGGCAATAAGGGTGTAATGCTGAGTTGTCCACGTATTTAAACTTATACCCAATTAATCAGGCCAAAAATATAGTAGCTAACCAAAAGTAATTGTACAATTCAAATTCTTCAGTTTTTTTTTAATTTTTCAACAAAATTAAAATGTTATAGAATATAATTAAGTGCTTTATTTACGTCACACTAAACCTGTACAATGGACCTATTGGCGAAGGTCTGGGAAACATCCCCCATGATCCAAAGACATGCCATCATAATTTCGATCTTCTGCAGAGAGGGATGGCTTCCTCTTTTTGGTTGCCCGACGATCGGCACGCGAAGTCGTGTACTTTACGGTAGAACAGTTTAACGAGGACCGATACCGCACACCCTTGATCTTAACGCAGGCTGATCAAAGTGGTCACCCATCCACTTACTGACCGCAGTCAGTGGTGCTTGACTTCGGTGTTCTACCGAGAACCGTGTCTTTACGATCAGTCCCCTGTGGGGTAGTTTAGTATTTTCCGAATTGGCATTAGTATAAAGAAAAAAGATTTTGAAAAAAAGAAAATTTCCATCCGTATGTTATTGATTGTATTTGCTTTCAATTCCTTAATTAGTTTTAGTTGACCTCAGAACCCGCACAAATACTTAATAACCAAAATGAAGCGAATGCGTAAAGTGTTGGCTTCACGTTTTAAACAACATATTTTTACATTTGTTTACTTTTATTTTTTGCGCCGTTTGCTAACATTTTTAAATTCGCATAAGATACCCTATTTTTTGACATTTTACGTTATAATTTTGTTTTTATTATTGTTATATGCTTTGCTTTTGTAGTTTTCATTTTTTTAATATGAAGCTACTTATTTTTTCGTCATACTTTTAGCTATTTGTTTCTTTATTTTTTTGTATTTTAAGTTAGTTGTTTTTTTTATTGCTTCAAGTTACTAGTATTCGTATTTTGTGATATTTAATTTTCAACATGAACAATTCTGCTATGAACACAGTTAAATGTTCTGCCTGTAAAAAGTCATTTTCTCTTCGAAGACAAGTCAGTAAAAACAATCTGATATTATGGATATTCTTCTGGATACTTTTTCTCGTACTTGTCAGACTTTCGGTGCAAATTACAATGTAGGAGGAAATTTTAAATATCATTTAAAGACAGACAAAACTAATGAGTGTTCTGAAACAGTTTATAGTTTGTTTAAACCTGGATTATACCGGGAACAGCCCATACTGAGCAGTGGCACTGAACCTTAAAAAACATCAATGTAGGGTGCACCTAGCCAATATGTACCAGGCAG
This sequence comes from Parasteatoda tepidariorum, assembly GCF_043381705.1. Taxonomy (NCBI): domain Eukaryota; kingdom Metazoa; phylum Arthropoda; class Arachnida; order Araneae; family Theridiidae; genus Parasteatoda; species Parasteatoda tepidariorum. The sequence goes on from NC_092210.1 coordinate 32,745,505, forward strand.
TGACCTTTAACCTTAAAATGCATCAGTGTAGCAACCAGGCAACGATACTCACTTCTCTTGATTTATTCTTTTTTTATAAATTATAAACAGCAATCATTATCAATAGCTGCAAACTTACATTTTCATGAATCTGAAGGGAACGGTGGAGTTCAGGGAAGAGCTCTCAAGCGACACATAAAGTTGCTCGAGTCCTGACTTGATTATTTATTTCATCTTTTCACTAAAACTATTAAGGGGTTTGATCAAATCACTTACTATATTTAGAGAAAACACCTTACAAAGTTGTTATTTTAATATCCTACACAGGACTGATCATCTATCTTAGAGATTTAATCAAATATCCGTTTATAATCTCCCTACCACATCAAACCGCAATCAAAATATCAATGTTTCGATTCAGTACTACTGATAATTTAACTTCACTTTTAATTCCATTATATAATAAAAATTGTTATAAAAACTGCTCTGAACTAAGTCGTAATAATTCTCTCTACACATTTCTGCATTATTCGCAATATTGTTGTTTGACTTCAATTTTTAATCTCATCACTTTTCGAAGAAAGTTTAGTAAAGAAGTTTAGTAATCCTTTCTAGCCAATTTCTTTATAACGCGCGATCCAAGCAGCCATGTAAACAAAACCATGAATTCTGAACTGGGTTATAACAGTCAGAAGAAGATGTGGGACTCCATCGCGGTACCTAAGTGTCACAACAATTAAATAGAAATATTATAAGACTGCTTAAATTTTATTTACAAGCTACTTTGACATTTTGAGTGACACAAGCATATCTACTTTGTAGTATGTATGTACAAAGTAGACCAAGTCTATTTTGAAAGGCATAATAATTATATCGGCGGCTGAGCGGTAGAGCCTCGCGCTTTCGTGCCACAGGTCTGGGGATCAATCCTCGGACCGGGCAAGGTTGACTCAGCCTTTCATCCCTTGAGTAGGTGGATAAAATAGAGTACTAAGCATGCTTGGGGACTAAATACTAGGGGTTCCGCTTTCGGCTGAAGACCAAACCGGAACACCTGCACCCCAGAGCCCAAGGTCAAGAAAACTGAGATGGACACAGTACGAATTGGCCCTCTCTAGGCTGTCGGCCACTGATTTTAGTTTTAATAATTATACCATTAATTGCTAGGGAAATTGACTTTAATATTTTATGCTTAAGACAATCTTTAGAATAAGCATCTATCACAAATCTGGTAAATAAGTTAATTTGCGCTTATTTTTTACTTTAACTGAAGAGTGTTTGGTCTGGAGTAAATTTTAATCGGAAAAGAAAATTATTGTTTCATTTTAGTTTTTAGTTTTTTACTGGAGGTCAGAGCACTGATCTTGTGGTTCTTGGAAGTATCTTAAAATTGTTTCAATGTGGTGAATTTTCCATATTAATGTAGGTAAATTAAAACAATTTTCAAACATTGATCCAGATTTATTTCACATGTTTTGAGACCTTGGTAGTTGTCAAGGCATTGTGATAAGACTTAAATTAAGCCTTTTCGCGAATAATATATTATTTCCTAACTGATGTGAATTTGCAACAGTTACTCACGACCGTTTGGTCGGTCAAGTTTAGCCTGCAAATAACCAGCGCTCTCTATGCTTATTCTGAAAATGGAGTGAAACGTCAATGCGGAGAAAAGCCACAATTTTAAGAAAATAAAAAACTTTGTGGTTTAATTTTTTTATATTTAAAAACTTCCTTCAATTCAGCATTATTTGGGCTCAAAAAAATTTGCAAAAAATGGGAATAAGGCACTGATTATGATAATTTTCTGCAAGGTTTAAAAATGTCACCAAATTTACGATTTTTTAAAATAATAATAACTGTTAAAATATTTTAGCCATTTGCCCGTTCTAAAACCCAGATAATTTTTTAAAGCAAGGTGGCATATACAGTTTGAAATAATAACTTTGCTTCAAGTGTAAGACACTTAAACTGTGGCTTTTTAATTTTTCATGGCGAAGCTTTGGAAAACCTTGATAAACCTAAGTTCTGACTGGGCAAAATTTAGCGATTTAAACCTAACTTCATCATAAATGAGTCAGCATACAGCAATGCATCAAATGTTTTACATTGGTATGGAAGACTTCTGTGTTTTTAAGCCACAAGGAAACTTCTGCAATTTTAAAATTGTAGATATGTTATATTAACTTACGAAATGAATGATAATGATCTTTTTCACATGATTAAATGTAAAATATTCTTATAGTGAAAATTAAGTGTTATAAATACATGCTGGTTTTTTCGCTGAAAATATTTTTTCCGTAAAACTTCAAAAAATTCCTCGAATTTTAGACTTAAGTTTTTGCAAATGCTACAAAGTCTCTCCCCTTTATTTTCCTTGTGAAAAATGTTTCTCGTTGAATATAAAAACTCTGATGGTAAACAACAGAATGCATTTTGACAGGGAAGGTAAATATAAACAAATCACAAGAATAAGTAGATGAAAAAATAGAGTGAAGGGGAAAAAATTCTAGATTATTCTATCAGAGGAGTCCCTTAAAGCTGTTTTCGCTCCCGTTTCTGTCTATACTGTTTTATTTCTCTTTAATCTCAAAGCTTGTCAGAAAATTTCGTGATAGAATGATTCTTGTGGGCGTTAGAATGATTCTTGTACGTGTTGAGAGTCATTTCACAGCTTTTGGAATGCAAAGTTATTTGGCGGAGGTGTTGCCAAAGTTCATCTCCCCATCTCCTCCTGCACCCCTTCCGGAAAAATTGTTTCCCAAATAACATAAAGGATCTGATGGAACATTAAAATACGAGTGATTTTCAGTCTGTTGGTGCAAATTGAAAACGTTTGCTTTCTTATTCCAGAAGTAGCAATGAAGAAACGAAATCTTGCAATCAACTAAGGTTTCTTCAACCTCTCCCAACATGTATTGTGTAGGGGGAAAAAAATCGGATTCAAAGAAATATTAGATTTTATCAATGATTTTCCTTTTTTGAAAAGATTAAAGATTCCTAAATTGGATTCTACGAAATGAGTTCAGCTGCAAATGACATCTAGAAGCTTTGATTTTTCTTCTTCTAAATTGCGTTTTTGGTTGGAAAAGCATTATTGATTGCGTTCAAAGCTAAATGATTTTTTTTTTGATGCAATTCTCTCACTTTCTAAGATTAGTTATTTGCTGTAGAAATGAGAAAAAGGCGAAACAAAATAGAGTGGAAAAAAAAGCAGATAATTATTTTAGCGTAATGTTCCAAATAAAAGTATCTTTGCCGTTAATTATAGTCATTAACTTGCTTATGAATTATTTTAATTTGGAAAGAAGTTAAACGATAATTGTTTTCTGAGGTATATTTACTTTGTTTCGGTTCCTTTTTATTTGTGATTCGATAATTGGATACATTTGTTGCCTTTTTTGAAAGTTGAGGAGTCGATTGTGGGAAAATTCTTTAGTTTAACAGCTCTCTCGTATTTTTATTTACTTAATATTTATAGCATTACATATTGTTGCTTTCCGTCCTTTGGAATATTATTTTTATGGCAATCTTTATTTTTTAATTTTTTAATGTATATATTCGATGCTAATTAAATCTTTTTTTTCTTTTTAGTTTTGCAGTCTAATAAGAATATTTCCAGTAAAAATAAATTCCATTTTACGAATTGGGATTCAGATTTAATTATTTACTAAATATGAATTTTACGTAATTAAGTAATAAAATAAGAGGTAATTGTAATATGAAAAATTAACCTTTGATACGAATACTAAAGAGAATATGATGCTCTTGAAGAAATGTGCAACGTACTGGTTTTGCGTTTTCAAAACTCATAAAAAAATTGCAAAATTGACAAAAGAACTTTTTAAATTAATAGCTATTTTTTCAACACACTTTATTTTACAAATATATGTCTCAGATGGTGTAACAACTATGTGTTACATTTTTCGCTACCTTTTTCAAAAAGAGAAGAAAATTTTTTTTAATAAATAAGTGCTATGATTAGGTACTTTTTTTCTAAATAACGGCAAGGTACATGTAAAGTGACAATTTTCAAAAGAATGAATTTCTCGAATTGTTAAAAATTTTGAAGTAAATTTAAAATTATAATTATTAAAATACTGTTATCTTTTTCGCATTCCGTAATGTTTCTGAATCAATCCGAGAATACAAATAGTTAAAAATGTTTAATACCAATTTAGATACAGGTATTTTGATAATAAATGTATACATAGTATTTTATTTCGCCATAGACTTGCTTTAATATATTGATACGATGCTCATTTTTAAAATTTTTCTCTCTTGAATATCTAAATATAAATAATATTGTTTAAAAAATATTGTTCATAACCGTAATAGCAGACACTTTTGTATCGATGAGCAAAACAATTTAAAAATCTTAAAATTCATCTGCAGAGTTCGTGATTAGATATATTTATTTACTAATTTTTTTTTCTGCAAGGTAGAATTAATATTAATATAAAATAATCTTGATTTGGTTCATAAAATTTTTTTTTTGTCTTTATTGCAAAAGTGGATTTCCGTTTTGCATTACTTCCGCTATCATCATTTGATGAATTTTAGGTTCAGCATGGAACCATTTTTACTAGAAATAAAATATAAAAAAATATACAGAAGACACTATACTTTTGAAGAGACGCCATGCAATAAACACATGTTGAGCTCGCTTTACTAAAGTGATTAGGTGCTAGGGATGAAGTCCGGAAGTGTTGAGATCTTTGTTTCGCTGTGGGTGGTATATGGGTACATGCCAATTACCAAAATGACCGACAGGATTCACAATTGATGCCTACTCTCTGCGCTCTATTACCCCGCTGTAGGTTACCTTCATTGGCTGTTCATCTCAGTTATTCTGAAGAAACAAAGAATTTGAAGCAATTTTTATTCGCAGAGGGTGAGGTTATCAGAATTTTGCAACGAAATTCAAATTCTTAAAATGTGAAAAACTTTGAAAATTGCAGATGCTACTGTTTGAAAATTTGTATAGGCTGCTCTTTGAAAATTTGCAGAGGCTGTTCCTTAAAAATCTACAGAGACTTTTATTTTAAAATTCGCAGAAGCTGTTCTCTTAAAGCAGTTCTTTGAAATTATGTAATTTGTGTGTGGATGTTGTTTTTTGAAAATTTGCAGAGGCTCTTCCTCGAAAAATTAGCAAATGCTGTCCTTTGAAAATTTTCAATATTTAAAAATTTGCAGAGACCATTTTCTGAAAATTTGCAGAAGCTGCTCTTCAGTCAAGTGAAATAACTCTTTCTAACAGTTAACATGTAATTTTTAACTGTTGTAGCAGTTATTCATAACTGTTAACTTTAAATTTTGACCATCTGTAGATAAATCTCTCCTTTCTAATGAAAGAAATATGGCGTAAAACTTCAATATCATGAAAAGTGTTTGGGATTAAATTTTTCGTTACTGGGAAAAATAATTCACTCTGCATTATTTAGAATCATAAAATTATGAAAAAATTTATAATAATTCATAGAAATTTTTGTGAATGCTAAAAATAGTTTTCCTGTTTGCTGTGAATTTGAACATTTTGTTTCAAACATTCGATATTTATATTTTTGAACGAGATTTATAAGAGCTCTTTTGTGAACATACATTTTATATAAAATATATGTGTTTGCAACTATGTGTAAGAGACTTCATGCGTTCTTTTGTATTAATTAGCTTTAAAACTTTTAATGTTATGTTGAGAAAAATTTATTTTTCCATGAAAATCTGAACTTCTCAATAACTTTCGTGTTACCAATATTTTGTTTTTAAATTTTGAACGAAAAAATACTAAAAAAATATTTATTGTAATTTTTTTAAAATTTTTTTTAATTCTAATTCTTATCTAAGTAATTATTTTCAAAACAGTTTATGATATTTTTAGCCCTTAAACTCATAATTTTCATTAAGCATATTTTTCATACTTTTTTCATTATTTTGTTTAATTTAGGTCAGAATCAGTGAAAAATACTATGTTTAGCATTTCAATAATTTATGGTTATTAAATACAGCATGAAACACGGATGCCTTTTTTTGCGTTAAAGGTTAAATCTTCCAATTACCACTGACTTCCAAACAATATTATTTCAAATTTTCATTTATTTAAATCTAAGGTAAGCAGTTTTTCACCATTGAAATTTCTTTAATTTACAAAATCAATCATTGATAAATTTGTGAATATGAGCAGAAATTAAAATACCAGAAGAAAATATTTATAAAAGGGACACCGATGTCCCATCTGCGTCAAAGGTTTAAGAAACAACAAAATTATTTCGCTTGAAACAATAATATTAATTTTCTTGAAGTTTTTTAACACATCGAAAATTATAACTGTTTTATGATTAAAGCTCGGAACAAGAAGAAATAACAAAGCAAAATAAAAAACTTCTTTTCTTTTTTTTCTTTCTCTTTTTCTTTGCTTTCTTCGTTTCGTTGCAACCCTAGTGAAAGGTGAAAGTGGGGGGTAAGGATGGGCTCCCAACCAAAAATGATGAGAGGGTTTAGAAGATATTTTCTCACTTATCCATGAAGTTGACCAGGTGTATGCCACTCCTTTCTAATGTCAGCTGTAAAAAGAGAAAAAAAGAACAAAAAAAAAAATATATCTTAGCTTTTTATTAAAAAAAATCTTGACCAAAGCATACGAGGACGTTTTGTTACGGACAAAGCTCTTCGTGTTCAATTCTCTTTTACCTGCACCAGTACTTTAAAATTTGAAGTTGAGAGAAAAGAGTGTTCAGGTAAACTTAGAGTAAACCACGAAGTTTAGTTTCAAAAATGCTCTCAAAACATTAAAATGCTATCAAATTATTCCAAAACTACTTACAAATACAATCTTGAGTAATTCTGTCCTAATTTGTTTGCATTTTGAAAACATTTTTAAGTCGTTTAAACCTTACTCGCGACTTACTTTGTTTACTCAAGAGAGTTACCTAATCAAACTTTTCTCTCAACTTCAAATTTTAAATTACTTATGTAGCTGAAAGATTATTTTGCCATAAAGGATTTCTCTCGTGGTGTAGCGTCATCTTATGCCTGCTTTTTGAATGCTCTGCTGTCATATGAGCTATTCTATTTTTAATAATTGATCTTTATTGGCTATCGAAATGAGCTACAGGGGGCGCAGAGCAGAACTCTCTTCCTATGGCAACACTTCGCATGCTTCCACCTTTAGCGTGTGGAGAGTCATAGAAGAAGGAAGTACGTAAGTTTCTGTCTTGATTTGCAAATAGATTAAAAACTTTTGAATTAGGAAATTTTATGGAACTGAAAACTGCATTGAACATAGTTCTAAAAGGAAAAGTCCTGGAAATTTTAGACAATATTTTTGACTAGTAAATACGAAAAATATTAAGAAAGGGGGAAATATTGTTGTACATTCCTATACAGCTGAAAAGAGAAGGAGAGGGTCAAGACATGGAACCGGTCTTCTCCCCAGATGGCGTATTCGAGTGTTGCGATTGCGAATTTGCAACTCATCTATAAGTGTTTGCTTATATTTAGCTAGTTATTCATGTATAAGTGTTTGCATATCTTTAGGTAACATCCTCCCGACCGGCCTTAATGTACGGTGGTCAAGGAACTTATATCATGTCAGAAAAGTCCCAGGTTTAAATCCAGTTTCGTGCAAATAGCCAGGATTTGTCATAAGGGTTGAAAGGCCCAAGCCTAGGCCTCCACATTTCTGGGGGCCCCCTAAATGTTATAAATATATTCTATTTGTGTTTTTACTTGAGAATTGTCGATTAGAAACAAGAGTTAATAAAAATTAAAATAAGTATAACCTTAAATTTACTTATCGTAATTTATTTATGTTTAAATAATTTAAAAAAATTTCATAATTAAGTAAATTTGGTTTTAAGTAACAACCAGGTAGTTCCCCTGACAGTTCTGCATCTGGGGCCCTCGCTTTTCTAGATCAGGTCCTGCGAAATAACCTGGACAAAAGGAGAAAGTAGTAGCGTTCAAAAAGAATTAAAAATCACATAGGAAAGTGAAGTTGAAAACACTTTCCGGAGCAAGTTATACACTATGAAGAAAAATATGGTCTCTACTACCAGAATATGGCGAAATTTATTGTGTTTCTGAATCTATCGAAACACCAAAGTGCTCTGTAATTTTTAGCGGAGGATTTGGTATTGATTTTGGTAATGTATTAACAACAAAATATCTCTTGATAATATGTAAAATATGGCAAAATTTGTTAATTTTATAGTTATACCTTAGAGCAGCATAAAAATCATTCATTCATTTAAATTCAAATATTATTTAAAAAGTCAAAATTAAGCATAATTTAACACATTTTCACATTTACGATTGATGCTTAACTTTTGGACGCCTGTGTATACATTGTTGAATTATTAAAATTTGTGATTTTTATACTAGCACCGGAGGCTTACTTATCTTAACCGTCTAATTCTACATAGTGAATAGATTTCTTACTGAGCTTCGCATATTAGAATGCTTTGCAGATCAAATATCCCATATTTCTTTAAATCTAATAGCTATCTTTTAAGACGGGTTGTCTTTAAGACGCTTTGTACATTTTAAAAATAAAGATCATTTATAATAATGAACAAAATGATAAGAGAAGAGGTAAGAAGATGACGTTTGAAAGTTTGTTGTTAATTAGAGCAAATCGACTTTAAAGTTTCTACGTTGAAATGGAATTTTAATCTTACGGTACGTAAATTTTCAATCTAAAAATACTAAGAATCATTTAAAGAGTTCGCACTCTTGATCTTTTATTTTGTTGCTAGAAGGCTAATTTTCTGAAGTTGCTCGGAGGCTGTTTGTTGCCAAACTCATTTAAAACCTTCTTCCACTTTTTTTTTTTAAAAGAAATATCTTTTTATGTCTGTTACTTTATTCAATGATGTCTCTGACGCCTCATATCACAATCGTCAAAATAAATAATAGGTTTCAACTGAAAATCATATCTCAATTATAATCTCAGATTCAACTATCAAACTTCAACTTCTACAACTTCATCATTAATAAATCATGCGTTTCTCCACTCTTACGTTGAATTGCTAAATAAGACTAAAATATGACCCTTCAAAATGAAAAGATCTTTCTGAAATGTTTTTTACAATCTAAATTCTTTCTAAAATAAATCTCAATTTTTCAAAAATATTTGTTAGAAACTTCATCCTCTAAGCTTCAGAGTTATTGATACGCTTATCGCATATAAATGAAAAATAAAAAGTAAAAATAATGACCCATTAATTTAATGAAGGCTGTTAAAAATCTTTAGTCTCAGGTAGATATCTTCTTGGAGCTCATATGTATCGATTGTTAAGACTTTAAAATATTAAAATTAAGTTCAGATGGAGGGGAAGAGATATTTTTTTAAGTATCTGATATATCTATATATATATACTTTTTTTTATTTACAGAATTTTCCATACCCTAGGGGATTGAAGGTGGGCAATTTGAATACAAAAGCCATTACAATGCAATCAGGCTCGTGTAGCTCCTGGAATATGTATTGTAATGAGACTACTATTCAAATTACATTGTTTCAGAAGCGAAAGCCGTTTATAAACGACTTTGGAGTCTCAGCTGTTTTCTACGGTAAAAAAAGGTGATCGCTAAAATTTGCATTTATTGTCGGTGATTTAAACCAACATTAAAAAAACACGGGGAAAAAAATCGTTTCTCGATTATGTTATTAAAAAGGTTGCTTTTTATTTTTTGGTTCAATAAAAAAACAGAGGGGTAGCGATATGAATTTAAATACCCGTCATAATACGTACTTAAAAAACATTAATTCAAAAATAATGCTGGGTTTGATTAGACTAAAGAAGAAAAAAATGTGTATAAATACCGAATTTCTGGGGTGGGGAGCTTTTTTTTATTCTCTTTAATTCGCTTATTTTATAATACATATTGAGAATATGATTTTTTAAGTTTCAAATAGGTTTTTAAAAACGGAAAGGCATTTTTTTTGTTGAATTAGATTTAAATATAAAACTAATGGATTTAATATGAAAAACATATCCAGCGCACGAAGCTGTTTAATTTTCTTTCAAAACAATTTTAAAATAAGAAATCTCAGGGCATATTAATTATCGAAATTGGGATAAATCTCTTAAATACAAAGCAAATTAGTAATGAAATATAAATTAATATATCGTTCAGATGTTTTTATTTAATAAATTGCTAATTAAAACATAGCATCTAATGAAGACAAATGTAAGTTGTTTTGGTTTAAATGAAGGAGAGGTGAAACCTCTAATGAAGTTAATTATTCTAATTGTTCATATACATTAATTATTTGATGTAATTAATATTTAATTAGTACAGTTTTTAATGATTTTTTTCCTCCACTATCGTATATAGTTCATTTCACTAATAACATTCGTTTTTAAACGATTTATGTACACCAAAAGATATAGAGATATTTAATATTTTTAAATTTAAAATAATTTTGAAATAAATTTAAAATGAAATAGCTAAACAGTGTGATATTTAGATTAAAAAAAATAGTTAAGAAATAATATTAATTTTCATGACATCAAATAGCATAAGGAAAAGAGGTAGATTAGTCAGTGAAGAGGCCAGAATTCTCTGATATTTGAAGAGGGTGACTATACTGTTCTATTTTTCATAATTTTGTTCTCTCTTTCTTTCCTTTTTTTTTTAAAAATGTCTTTTATGTATGTGGTACAAATTGATAATTAAAACTCAGTAATAACTAACTTCATAAGTATTTTTTGTTAAGTTATTTAACCAGCATGCAATTACGTTTAAAAAGATGCTTGTTTGAAATGGCAAATTCATTCGGTTAGATTTCTTTAACTTTCTTTGACAACCACAGAAATTGTATTTATTAAAAGTACGATATACAAGAGACAAAAGAATGCAAGAATAAACTTAGGCTATTTGATACGTGAGAATTTAATACATATTAAGCATATTTTATGCAAAAAAAATTCGAAAAACTTTCGAAAAACTTTTTTTTTATTCACATCAAATTAAAATAGAAGGAAGAGATGGTTGTTTGGTACTATAACAAACTCCATCATCGGTGCTAATGTACTGTATATGAATATTAGTCTCGATAGTGAGAAAAGTACTTGACTTGCAGATGCCTGTTCTCAGAAAATGTTAAAAGCACGAATAAAACCCTCATTTTTTTCTGCGTAAGATCAAAATTTTCAAACAGTTTCACCTATTTTTTTATTTTTAATTTATGTGGTAACTATAAGCTTATTGTGAATTTTTATAAATTGAAAAGGATGTCCAAAAATTCAAGTTAGATCGGAGTTTTGCGCCATTTACGCTAGAACACATTTCCACCGAAAAAGAAAGAAGACATTGTGATAGTACACATTCGATAGAACAGGTTATTGAAAAGGGAGAGCTGCAATACAGAACAACGCACTTTCATTGCTTACAATATTTTGAGCACTTTTGTGTAGTGTGATTTTCAGGTCTCGTAGTTCTCTGATTATAGTGAATCATGTAATATAAGGGTATTGAACTCTTTTTTAAGCTTAAGCCTTATATCAACAAGGCCCAGACCATCCATGCTTTGAAGGAGGAAATTATGTGCTTTATCAACGAAATTAAGCCACATTTATGCAGAATCGTGTTTAATAGTTTTGGCAAAAGAGGTGCGTCTTTGACAGCAAAGACCTTATTATCTGATATACTAATCCCTTTATAACTCCATTCTGTATTATTCGTTAAAAAAATAATAATAATCTTAAGTTTCAATGAAAATTACATCTTGCTGGAATTATGGAACACCTGATATATTTAGGGTTCTCCATTCAGATACTCTGTAAAAAATTCGAATCAAATTACGGAAAAAATGCAGACACTCAGAGAGTCGGTATTTGTTTACCGTTTTAGGCGAGTCGAATTTCTCCGTGTGCTACTTCCTGGGGCGGGGAGGGTTTAAGTTCACTTATAGTAGTAATTATCATAAAATCGCTGAATCACTCTAATTAAATAAATTATGTTGTAAAATTTGCGGTATATTTTACGGCAAAAATTTGATTTTACGGTAAAATGGATTTTATAGTAAAATGGATTTTATCGATGATGCACCCAAAGTGCCGGTACTTTATATTATTATTTAATCCTTATTTTTTTTTTTTTTTTTTTTTTTTTTTTTTTTTGCAGTGTAAAATGATACCAAGCATGCGATCAGATTTTTTGAAATTTTCATAAATTGCTTCACTCACAATAAATACTCCATAAAGTCGAAAAAGTAGTGTCGAATAAAAACTCTCCTAAATTTTCTTGTAAGAAATTACTAAAATATAATCGATATCTATTTTCATCCGTCACACCTGGAAAATTAGTTAGCATGCCATTATTTAACGTAGTTATTAAACAATATTTGAAAAATTTTCCGTTGAAATTAAACCTCTACAGATGGTTGTTCATTAATGATACCTAAAACATCAGCTTTGAATCAATAACTTGTTTATCTCGGTTCCTAAATAACAGTTTAGGCATTTGATTGACACCAAACAAGAAAACATACGAAAGCTTAGCAAGATGAGACGATACAAACAATTACGTCTCAGCGATTACTTGTTGCAACTTTTGACCAATCTTATACGGATCCTCTTGAGTGACAATTAGACAGTTGAATGGTGGGGATTAGTTGAAACGAATCGAAGTATATATTTTTTTTCTATTTTAAAACAATGAGTCTAACAGGGGGTCGTAAGAACTGCATTAGCACTTTTTATACTGGCAGATGGACTGCTGGAGAACTGTCATATTTGTGGTAATCAATTGGCGCTGCGAGAGCATCGGTGTTATTCACTAATAGGTTCTTTTCCTCTATGTAATACGGGTGATGGGAGGCTATGCTTATTAGATATACCCATGTCAAAGCAGAGTGACAAGACTATTACGCAGCTGGAGATAACATGGAGGGAGGCGATGAGACCAGAGTTGTTAATACCATAGTCAAATGATGAGATCTATTTTTCTTCGTTGATTTATAATTAAAATTTTTACTTGTAGGAACAGCGAAATTTAAACCTTATGAAAAGGACAATTTAGTCACAATAAAATCGAAATTTTGATTAGAAAGTTTAATAAACTACAGTCCAAATTTATATCCATTCGTGTTGATTAAAACATCAGGACTGTTTTTGCAATATGAGGCTTTTTAAAAATGAAATTAAAAGATTTGATAGCATCTGCTAGAATCATTTTAGGGAGTAAATATAACTGGAATTTTTAAAAATATACGTGAAAATTTGTTTTTATAGGAAAAATTTCTTTAAAAGAAATTTATATTTCCGCTACGGAGAAAAAAAAAACTCTGGTAAAATTACTGACATTGTATAGTAAAAACATTTTTAAAAAAGAAAAAATAAATAAATAAATAAAAAAAAAAAAAAAAGCATGGTTTATTGGAAAATCCAGTTTTCAAAATTATAATTATTAATGCCACACATAAATGCAAAACTGAAAAAAAATTTTTTTTAACTGCATAGATGGTTTATCTGCTAAGCTGTAAGGTATCATGTTAAAATTACCAAATTTACCGCATATTATTAACATTTTTTTATAGTTAATTTATCCAAAATCACAACCTGAGAACTTCGGTAAAAATTACCGAGATTTTGGTGTTCCCATAGAGATAGAAACACTGTAAATTTTACATTATTTTGATTGCTTTGATCAGGTTTTCTTTCTTGATGTTGTATTAGCGTGTTATGTTAAAAAAAAAACTATCGCTTTTGTTGAGAATGACCAACTACTTGAAAAATTAATTATAGAAAAGAAAAGAAAAACAGAAAGTTATAAAAATGTGTCTTTTATCCCTTTCTGTTATTTATTTATTTTACGGTTTTCTGCATTTTTCATAGGAAATCGGATAATTTTTCTCACCAATTTTCAAGATTAATTAAGTAAATAATTTTGTAAATCGGTGAGATTTCAATTAATTATTAAATTCGTCAAATAGGCTGAGACTACAAAACAATTGTTTTTTGTGGCATACCAAATAATTCCTTCTGAAATATATTACTGAGCCCTGATTGACTCAGCTCGTGCGTCATTGTTTTTGTGCATCAAAACATAAAAACATTTCGAAAACAACAATTTATAATTTTCTCAGTATAGCAACGCTGCCGTCTATTGACAAGTTTTGTAACTAGTTTCAAAGCTTGCAAGAACAAATTTTAAAGCTTCCTAGTTAAAACACAGAGAACTGTAGATTTAACTTTCTCAATAATTTTACTTGTTTGACAATTTAAACAATTGACAATTTAAACCTTAGTTGAATAATTAATCGGAAAAAGCTAAAGTAACTAAAACATTCCCTTCAGTTTCATAAAACAATATTTTCTAAATTTTAATTGTTTATAGTTTTTTATTTTTTTTTAAACAATTAAAATTAGAATAGTTTATACTCAATAGAAATATTAGAAAATCAATTAATCTATCAACTCTAATCAATTTTTTCGTTAGTTTAAAAAATACTTTTCTTAATTAAAAACTGGGTAATCTCATCCTGTGTTGCATCCTAATATTCATTTTTAATCTATTTTTTAGATTAAAACTGAAAACGATTAAAGGAATTTTCAGTCAATTAGCCCTCTTTAACATTTTCTTTCTCAAAAACAACTAAAAAAAAATTTCAGGTTCATTTGACATTTATTTTATTACTTACACCTGTGAAGCATTAGAATATTCTGTAAAGAGTTTATGGCATATAAGAAAAGTTTTATAGCTTATAAGTCAACATTAGGTTAAGCTATGAATTTAGGGGTAAAGAAAAAAAAAACATATTTCGTTTATACTAAGTTAAGCATTATAGGTGATTGAAAACAACTAAACGAAAAAAAAATACGAATAAACTTGCTTAAAACTCATTGAGGAAAATGAATAAAAAATTTAAATTAAAAATTAAGCGGAAAAAATACGATAATGAATTACTTGAGAAACGATTTTCAGAATCTCCTAAACTAAATTGCCAAAAAAGGGAGGGGGTTAAAAATCCAATACCAGGTTCATAAAAACACTCTTTTTATTTTTCCTATATCCCTTGGCAATTTATTGAAGTTAATAGCTATACAGAAAGCTAGGTCAAGAAGGTTTTGCAGAAGTTTTTTTTTTATATGTATGGGGGAGGTAAAACTTATCGGTGTTTAACATTAATAATTCAATGAGATTTAATTTGCTTGCCTGGAAAGTCATTACGAAAACAATGGGAAGCACAAATGTTTTCTTAATGGCTTGATGGTACTTTCCCCCCTCTTTTTCCCTGCAACCTCCCCTTTTTCGCTTGCTGCCTTCACCAATAAAACCTGGTAAATACTGAGTGGAGCATTTAACTTTTAAAAATCTTAATAACTAAAATCTTTCCTATTAATGTTTAAAAATAAAATAACACATTAATCACTGGGGAGAAAAAAAGCCCTTAAACGGGAGTTTTTATTAAGGTAGATATGATCGTGTTTAAATAATATTGATGAGATAAAAACACCATTTAAAAAATAGGTTAAATATATACTAGGTGTTTATAAAGCTTCTTTACGATTGTGGTTTATAGAGGTTTGTTATTTTTCCGAGTATAATTAAGTACATGTTACTATTTTTCTAAAAGTTATGAACCATTCCATAATAGTACAGGTAATTTTAATTTTCACAAAACAGAAGACGTCATCTCTCCATATCGAAGATGATATATCCAATTCAATGCTTTTTATCATAACGATACTTACTTTTCTAAAACATGAATTATTTAATTTCCATGTCAATGTTTTCCATTATAAAGATGCTTACTTTCCTAAAAGAAAAATCATCTTTCCATGTCAATGTTTTCTATCATGAAGATACTGACTTGCTTAAAGCAAGAATGCTAACATTAGTTTAGTTCCTTGTCAATATTTTCTATTATAAAGGTGCTTTCTTCTCTGAAATAAAAATTATTGTCTTATCATGACAATGTTTTCTATTAAAATCTGCTTTCATTTCTAAGAAAAACATATATATGTCTTGACATATAAAACATAAAAAAACGCTGGTTTTCCTGAAATAAAAGCAATTATCTTAACATGTCAATGATGGTCTTTCCATCTAAATGTTTTCTATCATAAAACTGCTTATTTTTTTGAAACAGAAACCTTTTCAGGTCAGCGATAGTGAAAGTTGAGAATACAGTTTATACAGTTATACAGTTATACAGCTTGTTTTAGAATTGTACTTTATCTAAAAGGGTTGTGTAAAATAATGGAATAATGATTTTAAGTGCAATAACTTATATATTCTTTTCACATTTCAATGAATTAAATAAGAATATTGATTAATTTCTTTCTGAAATGTGAAGTTGACGTCGTAAAGCGGTACTAAAATATTTGCACTTTTACTGGCAGCAAATCGAAGAGATCAAGCACAAATTACACTTATAAAAAACGCTAGAAATTCGAATAAAAATAATATAGGTAATTGAATAATTAAAGGAATAATTTATTAAAGTCCTATAAAATGTGTAGATTTTTTTTACTCTTATTTAAGTAGATTTTCAGTCTTTTAAAATATTTTGAACTATAACCAATCTAACCAAAAATAGAAGAAAAAAGTCATCTCTGTAAAAAAAAAAATTTCTCCTTGGAACACAAAACAACTTGAAAAGCAAAATAAAACCGTGGAGAGCAAAACAAACCATTGAATTATAATATGTTCCAAGAGATATAGTGTGCTAATAGTAAAGTGTGTTATTTATTGTATTTGCTTTATTTTTATTATTATTTGTGCACTTTATTTTTCCCAATACGAGGGTTGCTATTTATATTTCTGGCCTAATAATGAAAAAACAAACAAGTAGGATCGAAATTGGTTTTATTGTTTTTCAAAATATTCTCCATGATTATCAATACACTTTTGCATGCGTTTGAGCCAATTTTCGAAGCACTTTTTACAGTCCGATTGAGGTAACTCCAAAACATGCGTTTTGAATGCATCAACCGCTTCTTCGGGGGTCGAAAATCGTTGTCCACGTAATTTATTTTTGATGTGTGGGAATAAGAAGAAATCATTGGGTGCCAAATCAGGGCTGTACGGCGGATGACCCATCAGTTCGATCTTTCGCTCCGTCAGAAATGCCTTTGTTTGAGTCGATGTGTGAGAGCTCGCATTGTCATGATGAAGAATGATTCACCTGTTCTTCTGCTTTTTTTGAATTTCTCCGATGACTTCTGGCAAACAAATGGTCGTGTACCATTCAGAATTGACCGTCCTGCGTTGCTCTAACGCCACTGTTGCCAAATGACCGTTAATGCCGAAGAAATAGGCAATCATTTGTTTCAATGTGCTTCTTCCTCGAACAACTTTTGTTGGTTTTGCCTCGTCTTGGAAGACCCATACAGTTGATTGCTGTTTTGTTTCCGGCTCATATGCATAGATCCATGATTCGTCACCTGTGTAGATGTTATACACAGCCTTTGATGTACCTTGAACGTATTTTTCCAACATTTCCTTGCACCAATCGACACGAGCCTTTTTTTGAGCGTTTGTCAGATTATGCGGGATCCAACGCGAACAAATTTTTTTTACGCTCAAATGTTCATGCAATATTTTATTGATGCTAGTCATACTAATGTTCAAAGACGCCTCTATTTCACGGTATGTCACATGACGATCTTGCTTAATCAGTTCACCCACAGCATCGATCTTTTCTGGCACCACAACGGATTTTGGACGACCTGCACGGGATTCGTCCTGGATCGAACATCGACCACGATTAAATTCGTTATACCAATTTTTTACAGTGCTGTAGGATGGCGCTTTATCGCTGAATAAAGAATTAAGTTCATCGAAGCACTCTTGTCTTGACAATCCACGTCGAAAGTTATGAAAAATAATGGCACGAAAATGTTCACGATTCAATTCAATTTTTTGAAAGAGAAGAACTTTTCAATTTACTGTCAACAACATAAATGAAGCTATAATGGTAAATCGTCTGCTGAATTTATGTTTAAAAATATCAAACTTTCGATTAAAATCGTCTGCGGTCGCCTAGCAACACTTACTGTTGCCAAGGCCAGAAATATAAGTAGCAACCCTCCTAAGGATAATAATGTTAGATCGCGATATATATTAATCCAGTTAGACTTAAGGAGGGGAAAAATTAGGATATTGGAAGGAATCGATATACTTTCCTTACGTGCATATTTAAAGCTTGTTAATTGGAAATCCTTATAAATTTAAATACTACTAATAGCTTGTATGGAGTCAATATTAAGTTTCAATATCTTTTATAATACTTGTATATCTTAGAAAATTGAAAAATTTTTTTAAAGCATTATTCAAGAAACCAACACCGTTTACTTACAAACGGCCCTTAATAATAATAGCCCGATGGCTCATAATGGCAGGAGAAATATTAGATTAAGAAATACTGAGCAATGTGATTAACAAGAATTTCTGCATCAAATTTACCAACGCACTTGGTAATTATTTAAAATTACTGAATCAACTGAGAAAATAACCCAGCAGGAATGTGTGGCCTATAGCCTAGTATACAGTTGCCTAATAATCTCCATACAGATCCCTTTTTTTTTTCTTTTTCTTTAACGTAAAAGCATACTTGCATCACCATCTGCCGGAAAAAAAAACGGTCATAAGGTAAAAGGTGATACATTGTACCTCAAAAGGTGATACATCTACCTCAAAGCAAAGTTTAAAAATATAAAAATTTATTGCAGCCAAGGTTGCACAGTTAACTTAAGTTTTCTCTTTAATTATATATATAATAAAGATATGTTGAAAGATGAAAGCAACTTCCAGGTTACAATTTTAATTTGGATTCATACTCGGCGACCATAACTTTAACTATTGTGAACTTTTTTAGGCTTAGGATGTAATACAAATCTCAAGTTTTTCTGAAAATTTAGCTTCATTCAAATGTTACCTCTATTTTCATACAATAAAAAAAGTTTACTAACACATTCCTTTGAATTAGTTTATTGAGAAAATAGCGTTTAACATATGAGTACAGTTCTACTTCAATTATTTAATTATTTATTTTACATAAAATAATACTTTTGTACCATTGTACACCAAAAGGACTGTAAGAATGTCCATTTGTGCAGTAAATCTTACCAATCTCGTATTTTTAGCCTTAAATAAACAGTTCTACTTTACGAAATTACAAAATGAGATGTAATCAAAATTTGATCTGTTTCTAAGAATCATATTAGGTTTGTCAAAAACTCGTAAACATAAACTCGTAAAAAAAAAAAAGGTTTATGATTCTTGAGACACTTAAGTGAGAAAAAAATATCGATGAAAAAAAATATTAGATGAAAGATATTAAAAAGTAAAATTCAAAAAATATTCATTTAAAAAAAGATATTTCTAGCTAAATGCAAGTTTAAATTAAGCATAGACAAGCTATGATCAAAAATTTAGTGTAAAAGTTAAGATGTTTTCATTTAGTGCAATTAAAAGCCTTATATTGCAAGTATTCTGCACTCTCAGAAAAATTGATCAACACTGGATCATTTATATACATATTTGTCTTAAGTGGAACCAAATGATAAGTATTTCTCTACCAAAGTTGACAATACTTGAGTCATGCCATAATACTTGGGAACCCACAGTTGAACCTGTCATTGCCTATTTAAAAATATGTGTACAATAGATTAAAAAAAGTTATATTGAGAAACCTTCGGTTTTTAATTAGAAATTTATATGTACCGAGAAAAAAAAATTTTTTTTCTACATTTCTTAAACAAATGGCAGATTCATTTGGGAAATTATATTTATTATAAACCTTTTAGTTAAAAAATATTTTTGAAATCAAATAGATTGCATAAAAATATATCTTGACAATGATGGTGTAAACAATAGCAACACCACAGTGATTTTAGATTTGAAAAGATAAGAGTTTAAAAGATAAAGAGTTTGAAAAGATAAGAGTTAGTTATAAATGTACTCAGTTTTTTTTTATAAGATTTTCGCACTGCGAAAGCCTGCAAGATTCATGGTTTTTAATTTTTGCATCAATTCAGACTTTGAAATTTTAGCCTCAGAAGCCAGTCTCTGGCGAATGCTTTTAAGTTACCAGCAGTGGTTGGCAAACCTACATTATTTTTGTAGTTAATTACAAGTTCATTACTTATTGTACAACTACTTTATTGCAAAGATAGTAACTACAACTAAATTTTTTAATATAGTGACTATAAACTACTTTCCATATGTAGTTATTTCTTTTAGGAGATGAACTACGCCAGGGAACTTAATTTACGCCAACGTTAAAAATGGTTTTGAATAAAAAGTTGGTTTATTTCAACGAAAGTAATAACTACGAAGTTATTACTTTCGTTTAAATGATGTTTACATGAGCCACTTCATGCATATTCATGTTTACATGAGCTAGTTTGATATTCTAATCCATTTTTTAAGAATTTGTTGTTTTAATCTTCAATTTTTTATGCCTTTCTCAGTAGTGAATATTTAATTTAAGAAATGCTAAAAAATTATAAAATATTTGTGGTGTAATTTTTAATGCTCTTATATTTTATGTAAGAAATTAAGTACATTGAAAATTACAGAGTAAAATATGTTCACTTCCATTGGAATTAAATCAATGCTTCATGAGTGTACGTTCGCATTTGAAGATGTGACAAAAGTGATTAATTATCAACTATTTGAATGGCTAGTTTAAATATTAGAATACGTAATTCAAAATATGTAGTTCTTATTAATGCTCGGCTACTACGTGGGCATTCAAATTGCGCCCATTGATGGACCTGCGAAGATTTGCTCCTATCGGATTCGAAAAAATAGTTGCCTCTGAAACTTGCATCTTTACTAAACAAACGTTAAAAATAGTTACCAGCAATCGTTACAAATTAATGTTTTTTTGTATCGTACTACACTGCTTTAGCACACACACTACACCACACTACACTACAAAATAGCACACTACACTACAAACTACGAAAAAAATAGCTTCTACAGTAGCTTTGGTACTTGTAGCACGCATTTTCTGATCACTGGGTAACCGAATACGCTTGGAGGCTAATTGTGTAATATTTAATCTGAATATAATTATGTATTTAAAATATTTTGGCTTAAATTCATGTATGTATTATATGCTGAAAAATGATAATCAATCATCGAAACTTCTGTTTTTTTTTTAAATATTGAATAACTTTTAGAAATACTCAAAATTCGTTAAAACACTATTCTTTTAAGAAAAGCTTATTACTTAGTTATAAATTACTATTGAAATTTCGCTTGCTTTGTATCGTAAATAGTAAAATTAAGGAAAAGAGTACGCATTAGACATAATATTAACTTTTAAATAACTCACAAATAATATCACAATGCATTGAATTAATGTATTTATTGCAATGTGTTTCTGAAACAGAAATTCATAGATTCAAGGGAAGCAAAATTTGCCTTATTTTCAACTATAATTATACCAATCCAAGTGGCTGAAATATTACATTTTTCATTAAGTCTTCATTTATGTTTTTAATAATTCTAAAAATTCATGCATTTAAAAAAAAAAAATTTCCTTATTTTCAAATATAATTATACTAACACAGCTTGCTGAAATATTAAAATCTTCATTTAAACTTTATTAATGTTTATGTAGCCAATTTTCTACCTATAAGTTGTCCCTAAAGGTATTATCATTACAACACATTTGCGTGAAACGTATTATTACATTTACATCATAAAATCGAAAATGATGAGTATATGGTTTTATAAGTAAAAAATAATAATATCTCATACACCCAAAAACATTATATTTTCTCTTTAGAGCTCTGAGTGTCTTCAAATTATTTTTATAATGCCAACGATCGGTACTTAACTCCTCCCTCCAGTTACTTTGAAATATGGCGATGAATTTTTAAAACAGCCCTTATCTCCCTCATCGAAACATTCTCATCCAATAACGAAATCCTTTAATAAACGCCAAAATGGAATAGGGTAACTTCCGAAAAATCTAAATATTGATAAAATAACATTGATTAACACTATTCTAGTGTTTTTGTGATTAATTGGCGACTGTCCAAGGCAGGCGAAGTTTCAACGGCTTTCTCATCCATTATAAAATGCCTTGGCGAGCAAAAAATTTCTAGTTAAAGCTTCCAGTAACTGAAGCTGGATCATTAAGGGAGTTATTATTATGGTAATGAATTGGTGATTAATAGGCTTAAAAGAGTATTTGAGCCCAACTAAATCTATAGAGTGGACGGTGGGTCTTATTTTTCACCTTGGCATGAGAACTAACCTAGTGTGAATGCGGTTTGGCGCGGATGGTACGCAATTAAAGCGCTAAATCATCGCTGAGATGGGAGCCATTTATTTGAGACATGAAAATTAAACTTGATTGTTTCACAGTTTAAGAAATTGTTTTTATACTGTTTAATTACATCTGCCAATTTTGGCGGCTGCCTGCTTCAGAAACATTAGGAGGAATCGTTTCAGTTGGTTGAGAAAGGGAATAATTTATTTAAATATATTTCTGCTAATCTATTTTTCTTTTTTTTTTCAAGTAATGAGAAATCAATTCAGTATTATTTTGATAAAATTATGTTGAAGAAAATTCATTTACAAAATTAGAGTAGCATTTATTTTTAAAAGACTACGGGTTTTTTGAGGTACATTTCATGTTACAACAAATAAATTAAAAGCTATTATTAAAACTGATTAGTGAAAAAAAATTACAATTGGATACTAGCAAGTGACGCAGTGTGTGTATGCTTATTGGTTGCAGAAACATGCCGTTTGTTTATGTTGGTAACTACTCTTTCCATTTTATTTCGAGTAAGCATTCTCTTTCAAGTATGAATTCTCTTAAGTTACACATTTTATATTCTTTCACAAAAAAATTATTTGGTTTACTTCTTATTTAACGCACAAACAGGCACGAAGCTGTGACCTGAACTACCACTATAAATATTAAATACCAAACCACTAGTATATAAGACATGTTAACTTGATTCTATCATGAGGTCCCTTTTGATAGATGAAGGTTGACATAGTCTATAATTAAAATCCCACATTGGTGATCCGGATGTGATAAAAAAAAATAATAATAGTAAAAAAGACAGCATGAATCAACCAGTGGTATCGGTTCATCGAATTCTATCACAGATAAAATTCTGTTGTAATGTGGCGTAACTGCCACTATAAATATTAAATACCAAACCACTAATATATAAGACATGTTAACTTGATTCTATCATGAGGTACCTTTTGATAGATGAAGTTTGATATAGTCAATAATTAAAATACCACATAGCCATGAACATAAACTAATTATGAAACGAAATTGCAAGATACACAAAACAAAAATAATCCTGGTTACAATAAAAGACATTAACAAATAATAAACCAAGATTAAACAAAAGACGTAAACAAGAAAGAAATGTATTTTAACAAATTCGATTTACGATATGGCGTTATATTTGATTAACTTCACGTTAACTGACATAAATTACGTGGAAAAACTTATCTTGACTTTAACCCGTCATCTTGTTTTAAACAACCAACCGGCGTTGAGGTCATGGGTCACGTGTCAGTGATTTTCTTTTTGAGTTGCAAGTACCCAATTTTATAAAAATAATCGAGCTAACCTTGTGAGCGACAGAAACTAAAACAAAACGATGAAATTCCTTACTTAAATACATTAAAATTTTTTGTAAATACGTAACCAATAAGAATATAACTAAAGATGCTAAATACTCATGCTTATGTTAACTATATTTTGCTAACACAGTACGTTACCAGAGCTGCTACTTATCCGGAAAAGACAAAAAAAAAAGAAGAAAAAAAAAACTGGCAATAAGAACGTTTTTTATTAAATTTTCCTTCATAAGAAATATGCCTACCGAAACTACAACTACTTATTAATAAGTGAAATATATATCATTATTGCATCTGTACCTTAGCAGCAACTGTGGTGAATTAGTCACGAAAAGGTTACTTTCGATAAAAAAGAGAAAAAATGGAAATGTTCTTCTATATCACTTCAATTTTAATCAATCAATTGGATATCTACAAGTGACGTCATCGTAGATAAATCACGCCATTCTTTGATTAAGAAGCTAGTAAGGTTCGACACTACATGTGTGACGTTGCTTACAGGTATCCAATTATATCTGATCCGAAAATTGATTCAACGTGAGCCTAATCGCTATAACTTTAACCAGCCAAACACAACCGCGTAATTAGGCTCAACCACATGATTTCTTTTTCTCGGGTTGCAAGCTCCCAATTGGCCAAGTATTCTGCTTACATGGTATTTTTTCAATGCTTGGCAATATATAGCACTTGTCTGAATAACTTTTAGCGCTACTGGTTATTAGATCAATTTCAGTTCCATAAAATGCTTGATTTCAATTCTTTAAGGACGTCGTTTGTCAATGAAGACAGAAGTACATTGAAGTAATTTTTTATTTTATTTTAAGATTTTTAAATTTCTCCCTATTTTTGTTGTTCTTAAATTTATTTCGATACTGAATAAAATGCATATTGATTTAAATGATATGTACGTACAATTAATTTTTTAAACTAAAGAATAAATTTCGAAAAGTGTTATCGATATAGATTTTTCTTTTCTTTGTTTATAGAAGAATTTATCATATGGCAAAATAAGATAAACAGGAGTGAATAAAAGTATGTCGAAAACACCTTTCTAATATAATAAAATAAAAATCTAATATAAAATTTTGAAATTGGTACGAAAATTTTGTGTTTCCAAAAAAATTATAATAATTTTTGAAAAATTAATACTCTAACGTAAATTCACTCAATCTTATGTATTATGGAAAATGTTCATTGGAATGGAGAAAGAAAAAAATACATGAAAACAAAACATACAGAAATATTTCATTCATTCATGCTATGAATATAATCATCGTTCATGATAAAATCGTACAGAGGTTAACAAAATTATCGCAGAGACACTATATTATAAGCATTAGATAGTCAACTACTCAAATCTTCAACTAATTAATCAACTAATTAATTATTTTTAGTGTTTCGATTATGCGAAGAGGTTCGTTGGGTGAGGAGAAACTTTCAGAAAAGCGGCAGAAAAATCACACCAACGGTGATAATTTCCATCATTTTTTGCGATGTTCAGTTCTTCTGTTTCGCCTCCGTAATTAATTTAAAATCTGGCAAAAGTGCGTCCAAGCAAACTAAAGTAAGCCATAGAATTTCAATTGATGGAGGGAAAAAAATTGAAAACATGACAATGCAAACAAATTATTGAAAGATAACTTCCCCATTGCGTAATCCTAAGTTATCCACTCATAAATTTGTTTTCATTCTGATATTTTTTTAAAAAAATTTCTTACTATTTTAAAGTTCAAGGCTTACTCAAAGTTTGTTTGAACTCACTTTTTCTATAGTTTTAAATTACTTACGAAGTCTTTATTCATTATGGTAAGTTTTAAATTACTTACGAAGGGGAAAGAGGATTTGCGATGATAAATTTCTCCTGTAGTATAGCATCCTTTTAAGTAAGAATATCAAAGTAAAGAATCGCATAGCTAAGATTAGTTCTGCTTTATCTTAAACTGGAAAAGTCTAAATCTTTTTAATTTATACTCCTTTTTGATTTCAAATCGCACGCAGTCCACGCGTCACTTTATAAGTGAATAACATTGTACACTTAATTAATGAGTGAATAATATTTACTTATAGAGTACCTACTATAACGAATAATATTTATATATTGAATTACAAGATAGCTACAAGATATTGATCAAGAATAACTATAAGTAAAATTTTAAGTTGTGGCAAAAACTTGAGTCATTTTAAGTTTTTTTGAGTTGTGAAATGTTGCAAGAAATTTAATGCAATATAAGTAGAATTTTTTTTAATTGTTACTAATATTATGCTTTTGCATAATCTATTCCAAACATACTTTTTTCAATTTTAATCGATCCTTAAATTGTAAAATATAAACTAAAATATGTATTTGGTCTTTAATTTATTTCTATATGCCACTGTATGTATCTATTGTAATTTGAACTTTATCCTGTGAATTAATATTTTTTAATCTGAAAAGTGGTAAAATCAAAATAATAATAAAATTGTCGAAACATCGAGATTTATTCAAAGAAAAGTATTTAGTAACACTTAGTATCTGATAATTTCTCTTTAAGTGATGTAATTATATTTTTTTTTCATCTTTTATTTCCCTTCATCCTAGATATGAAAAAATTGAAAAAAGTATTTTGATGTAGTATTTCCTTAAAAAAAAGCTAAATCTTCTTTCTGTGCGTTTTATTATTAAGTATATGAAAGGAACCGTGGTGACTCAGAAAAAGCGTTCGTCACCCAATGAGGTGTCCTAGACTCGAATCCCAGAAATGGCTGGTTGATATGAATTCTGCACCTGACTCGCACCGACCACAGCGTTGACCGAAAGTATTCCCAGTGGTAGGCAGATCATTGGTTAGAGTTTTCTAGCTGTCGGGGTGACCGTGGGAGGTTTCCGTGGTTATCCTCTCGATATGAAGCAAATGCGGTTTATCCATCAAAAAGTCCTCAACAAAATCCAGTTTCTCCCGATGCCTGATCTATGAGTTACCTTGCCTTATGGGTTGGGTTCGAAATTACGAGGCTATGGAGTTAAACATTGATGGTTGTAAACTTAAAATTGGGTCAACTGTTCAACGCCGGTTGTGAAATAAAATAAAAGGGATCAGAAAATAATAAAGAAAATTTTCTCCTATAAAATATTTTTCCTATTGTACCGTCTTTTATGTAAAAGCGGGAACAAAAGATTTGGTGGATTATTTACTGAATATTAAAGACAAAATTTCTCGCTATTAGAATCTAAAAGTAAAAGAGAATTTCTCAGCGTAAATTTTTTATATCGTTTTTTCTATTATGGACACTAGTGGAGCCTTGGTTTGCTTTATGGGATGGGGTTTTCATTGGAGATGAGACAATCTGTGGCAGATATGTCTCAAAAAATTGTTAATAAAAGTGCTGAGATTCTGTCTACCCCTATTTTCACTCGGGAAAATGTGGACTTAAGATTCTATACAAGTTTCGTGAGACCCACAACAGAGATCAAATTAATCTTAAATTTAATGTCCTGAGTTTGGTTTAAAAAAGAGAAAAAATATTTTTACCTTGAATAAACTTTTCACCTTACTCTCATTATATTGAGCATTCGGATATATCGGGTTCCGGACAATAAGCTATTATCCGGTTTTCGAACAATCACTTACATAAATACTGTTTTAGATATTTTCCAGAACTTTTTTTGAAAAAGGAAGAAACATTTCTTTCACAAAGGGCGGGGGAAACAAAAACATTTACTCTGAATCGTTTAATATTAAAAGAGCTAAAAATTCTCTTCCTTCCATGGAACCTGAAAGCAGTTAATCGATTCTTTAGAGCTTAAGCAGAATATTTAAGACACAGGCCATTGTTTGTGAGCAAAAATAAGAAAAAAATCAATTAGATATTCCTATTTTCAATTATTCATTGTTCGATTGCATTTGCGTATATATGTTTTTTTTAATATTCTCTAATTGCCTACATAATACCGGGCAGATTGAAATACCACTTTTTCCCTCGTTTCTTGTCAAGCACGATATAACTAAGAGGTAATGGACTTGTAGAAAACATTTCAAAAAGTTCAGTAAATAACTCAATTTCAAAAAGGTAAATTTAAAAATATATTCCAATACAGCGAAATAGAGGAGTAAAAATTTTTTATTATTTAGTGCTGCCATCTTTCGTACTCTTCTTTAAAAATAAACATTTTCTAGAATTTAATCGAATAAAAACAAAACACTTTGTTTAAAAACAGGTTTTTTTGTTAAAAGGACCCAAGTATAAAAGGCATAAGTATACAAAAGGCTGTTTTTTTCTTAGAAGTATAGGTAGGTAAGAGTATTTGTTTTAACTTTAAAGTTATTTCGAGGTATTGCCAATTTTTAAAGGTAAGATGTAACTAAGTTTTATGATTTTGCTTACCTATCTCTATTATTTCAGTTATCAATAAAAGAATATATTTTTGCAGTTTTTACGTTTGATAAAGTTCGAATCAAATTATTGACTGGTACCATTTCCGTGAGAACTAAACGAAAAACTATTTTGAAAGTAACTAATTAATCATCTTATAACTAATGAAATAACTAATGATAAGAAAATAGATAGCAGGTGGAAGAAAGGAGATAATTAATGCATAATTTGATGAACGAATCAGTTAAAACAACGGACCAGTTTTTAAATAATAAATAAACACGAGTTAATTTCTGTAATGATTTGTGTGATTATGCCTAACCATGTAATTTTAATCAGTTTTAATTGGATTTATGTTAGCAACGTCTCGCGTGTGTGTCGAACGTGAGTCGCCCCAAGATCGACAAATGCCACGATTTACCTGCGTTGACGTCACTTGCAGGCATCCAATTTTAATTTAAACATTGTAACAAAGTAAGGTTTCTCTGTTGTTATCTTTTGGCAATAACTATCTCTATGATACCCTATGATTTACTACGGTCACCGTCTCAAATTCGCTGCTCGCACCATACCCCATGCTTGCTTTAATCATTTTAATTTCTTGACGATAAAGAGATCGTTATGTCAAAAGTTAAAATTATTTGATAAAAGGATGAAATTTTCATTCATTATATTAACTGTTTTATGCCGCTCATAAAGCTATCTCTGATAAAATTTGTTACCCGTTTTTATTGAGATAAAATTTTAACTTGAAGCAATTTACTTCATTATTATTTTTTTTAAAAAAATGAGACAATATGCAAATATAATTATATTTCTAGAATAAATTTATTGTACTAAATTGTGGATTTATAATTTGTTTGTAAAATAAGTTTATCGCAAAAAATGTAGTTTGCATGGTATTTAAATTTCATTCATAGAACTGTGTTTTAAATTTATATTTAATTTTTGGTTAAAACGCATTTAATAATTCCGTTAAAAATTTATATTGGGAAGCCAGTCTTAGTTTTTTTGGTTTTCTTACAAAATATGAGAAAAAAAGTTTAATAATTAGATTTTATAACAATAAGAAATCACGATAAAAATAATTGGAAAATGGAAGAATTTATACACAGTAAAAGCTCCAAGTTACAGTACCCAATCCAAGGGGCGTCCTATTTTACACTCTAGTCATATTTTTGTTGCCAAATACAATATATAGTTACAGTGCAGAAAATTAATTTCTAAAATTGCTTTTCAGTTTTAAATATTAAGTCATTTTGTGTACATTATTTTATCTGCATTATCTGAACACGGATTTTACATCAAATTCATTTAAATATAAATATAATTCAAATTTTATGGTGTTTCTTATGTAATACTTTACATTTTTTTGCAGCCTCATAATTGTAAAATATGCAATCAATTAGTCATGAAATATCATGTTTATATGACAATATTATATCTATTTTTTAATCATTATGATTATTTTAAAAAATAAAGCCAAACCCATTTTTTAGTTTTAAGCTTCCAACTTTGAATCAAAAACGAAAAAATAGAAAAGAAAGCACTAATGTAACGTAATAAAGCATTTATATTATTAATTTAAAACCATACGACTATTTTAAATAACAAAACTTACCCTATTTTTTAGTTTTAAACTTTCAGTTTTGAATCAAAAACGAAAATATAGAAGAGAAAGAAAAAAAAGAAGAGAAAAAAAACACTAATGTAACGTAATTAAACATGAGTTGAAATAAAAGATTGCTTACTGCTAAATACTGAGATAATTTATTAATTTTATGTTGATGACCGAAGATATCTGTATAAGTTTAAAAGCTATAAGTATTTGTTTAAAAATAAATATACAATTTATACTTTAAAAGTCAAACTTCTATACTCCAATAATCTCTTGTTTATGACAGTTAAGTATAATTGAAGTTCATATCATACATATGATTTTCTTTTTTCATAAGAATGCCCTGACAAACAATTAGAAAGTCGAATAAACCATTTGAATTAAATGTTATATTGACTTGATTTTTTTTATTAAAAAAATAAAATAATTGAATTTTTTATTTCTATAAATTGGATTATGAGAATGCCCAACGTTCTTAAAGATCCATTGCTTTTAATTTTAGTATGTATACTTGCTTTGTTCAGACTGCTTTGGAAACGAAGTTTAAAATCTCCGGCATATATCTTTCAATTTTTTACAGTACCTAGAGGTTGCTGTTGGAGTTGTCATTAATAGTTGAAAAGGTAGATTAACGCAATGCAGCTTTAGATAACAAAGCTGGTCGATAAATAATGCTATTTTAATTTATTTACTTACTGAATACCCGAACAATAATAAATTTAGTTGTAAAAAAATTTCAATGCTTGAGAAACAAAATTTCCTTTAAAACTATTTTAATGAAAATTCCTAAGTACGTATATATACATATTTCCAGAATGTTAGTTACATAATTTGAACTTTTTTCTTTCTAATGACATCAAAATTACGAAATTTTTTCAAAAGTGTTTATTGGAACTTATGAGCCACTTTGTCTAAGTTCTCCATTTTGTTTCATTTCAAAATGAGCCCTTCATCTTAAATTATATCCAAAAATTCTGAAAATATCATTTTAATCCTTTTTCAGTCTGTACTTTTTAACAAAAAAAGAAAAAAAAATTAAATTTGGGACATGATGGCAACGACCATTAGTCCATTTCACGTGGGCCAGATGCATCTTTTTTTGAATGCGCAAAAAGTGGATACGCAAAGAGGAAGTCGAAGAAAAAATAAATGAAATGAGTGAAAATAAACGATTTCATTTAATCTTACGTAAATATTTAACATTACAAAAGTGCAACAAAATTCTTATTTCGTCAATGTTCACTCGTCAAAGATTATCTGGTTCTAACAAAGTAGGGCTTACAGTTCTATGCGATGAATAGAAAAGATGATAAATTACACCAATAATCACTATCAATATTAGCATCACCGAAATCAATATTCCAACAATGCCTCCAGTACTAAGGCTGTAGCCAACATCACCTGAAAAAATTGAAAAAACGAAATTAAAAATAAAAAGCTAGAAAGAAAATAAAAAAGTTCTTTAGAAAATAAAATAATAATTAAAAAAATAGCAACTATAATTATATTGTACTAGGCATACTTATTTATAATTATACTAGGGCAGTAGCAACTCGAGAAGTGAAGTGGTTATGCCTAACCATCTGATTTAAATCAGATTTAATTGGATACCTGTAAGCGACGTCACACGTATGCGTCGAACCTGATTGGCTTCTCATTTGTCAAATGCCACAAATTACCTACAATGCACTTGCAGGTATCCAGTTATATTGAGATATAAGCATACATACGATTGTTCTGGTCCTTAATAATGAAAAGCTAGAATTTCTGGTATTACAATTTATTCTGGGTCAAAACATAGATTGATGGAGGGAAACATAGAATAAAAGATCGAAATACAAAGTTTCTGTTGAACTTTTAAACTTTTCCTTTTTCATTCTGTTTTTCGATATAAAAGAATTTGCTATAGTACCAAAATGATCGTATCTATATAAAATGAAAAGTTATGTCACGTTATGTGTAAAGTATTACAGCTTTGGGTAAAGTATTACAGCTTTGGATGAAATTATCACATTTATCTGCTTTACGTTGCATTATCCTGGTGGGGCACTTACCATAGAGGCTGATAGAGCCATACAGTCCACTATAAGTAGGCTCATAAGTGGACACATGTCTCTCTTTTGAGCTTGGGCGAAAGACCTATTCAACGTGCACGAGGTGTAACTCTGCACAGGCTTCTCCCGATCACATTTTACACTGTCTTGGTCTGGAAAAGAAAGACCTCTACTCTGGTCCCTTACTTGTATTTGATTTCCTGAAGACTTTCGAGCTCATTGACTTGATCTAGCCTGCGGCTGACCAAGAGGAATAAGTCAACAACAACAACGTTGCATTAACTTTATTTATATACAGTAGAAAGTCAACCTTTTCATCGTTCGGGTAAAAAAAAGTTTTAAATATATTAAAATATAGGACTCTTTATATCAGAATATATCAAGGGTAAAATTAATGCATAGCATTATTCAAAAAAAAAAAAAATCACTTTAAATATTTTTAAATTTTCTCTGTAAAATTAACTGAGTGCTTTTGTCGCCCAAGGACGTGTTTTCACCAGCTTTTTCTTTTCCCCTTTTTCTACTTGTTGTACTGGGCGAAAAAAAATTTAATACTCAGAATAACTTTCGATCGGATCCTGACGTTCTAAGATTCAGTCTTAATGGTTTAAAGAATTTTCTCACTTCATAATCTCTTATATTTTTGACCTCAAATATGCTACTTAATTGATGCAGAAGATATTTAAAAATACTAAATCAGACACGAAAACGCACTTTTTGTAAGTTATCATTTGAGTTCTATTAATATTTCAGTTAACATTTTTCTGAGTTAATGTCTTTTTATCGACGGATTTGGATTCCTAACCCATAATAGTTGCTAAATTTTTACATTATTTTAAAGAATGAATATTTTAAATGGCAACAAAAAAAATTTGAATGAAATTGGTCAAATAGTTCCTGTCATATCGAATTTTAAATATTCGACTTTTTAAAAACTAAAGTTTGATACAAGAGTAAATTTTTTTTTTTAACTGTCTAGTCAGAAAAAGCAGCAATTGAGTTGCTATAATATTAGTTCTATTCAAATGCGAAGCACTATGAAATGAATCAAATTATTTAGATGTTTGTAAAGTGCGTTTGTATAAATAGGCCCTTTTGTTTGAACGATATTTGATATTGTGTTAATCCTTGTTTACATTATTGTGTTAAAAAAAAACTATTGTTAAATTAACATAAAATTTATTCTTACTCTTTCTAAGGTCTTCATTTTTTCTATCCAACAGGTGTAATTTTGTTGTATTTATCACTAAATCAGTTTTTTGGAGTTTAAAAGCTTCTGAAAAAGTAATTAGTACAAAGTTACTACCACATGCAAATCAATAATTTAAAAATTATCAAATCAAAAGATAACAAATTCTTATTCAAATAAAATTTATATTCCCCCCCCCCCATTTCTTCAATGAGAAGTACCAATTTCAAATTTTGCAAAATTAAATAAAAAAAATTTTAAAATCTAGTTTAATAAATTTGTTTCTCTGAAATCATTTAAAAACGCACAAAACTCATCATAGAAGTTGATGAGTATGTATACATAATGGTGACAATAATTTTACCATAATGTACAGTGAAAGGTTCTTCATAATAAATTACCATGTCAAAATTTGCACTTGAAAGCAAATTTATAGAATTTCTGAGAATAATTGATTTATAAGCAAGAGAAAAAAGACGCAATATATTAGGGCATACATAAATCATTTTCAACAAATGATTACATATTAAAGTTCAAATTGCATATTAATACAAATTTGTCGGCGAAACTTTCATAAACTTTACAAAAATCTCATAATACACCAAATTTTTTTGTGATTGCTTCTTAATCACAGTAATTTCCCTTTTAAATCATTGAATGCTACTAACGCACAAAATACACCATAAAAGTTGATGCCTAGGCGCATAATGATGGCAATAATTTTACCATGATGTACAGTAAAAGGTTCTTCGTAATAAATTATCCTGTCAAAATTTGCTTTTACAAGCTAATTTATAGAATTTCAGAGAACAATTGATTTAAAAGTAAGAAAAAAAGATACAATATATTAGAGCATACATAAATCATTTTCAGCAAATGATAACATAATAAAGTTCAAATTACATAACTTTAATTCACAAACTTTACAAAAATCTCATAATACAGCACATTTTCTTTGTGATCGCTTCCTAATCAGCGTAATTTTCATTTTAAATTATTGAATGTTACTAAATAAGTCAATAAAAACTAGCTGTTTTGCCTGTGTTAATAACTACAGTTATATTTTCTGTATAGCAACGATAAATATGGTAGATTTGTCTTCTACGGAACAATGTGTCTTTCTTCTGTAAGGTTGATATTAAACTATTTTATTATACTTCTAGTACAAAGATGGAGTTAATTTCACTTTCGTGTTCGTTAAAGTTATTTCTATCTAACTGGATAGAAATTCTGGTACTAGATTCATTTGGTTAAAGAGGAGGCACCTCAAATCAGATAAAATAGGAAAAATATTACACAAACTAGACTGTAAGGCTCTGTATTTAAAAGCGAATAAAAATGGTGTTGGCCCGTTGTGACATTCAATTGAACATGCAACCAAACGACAGGAGGAACTGTAATGTATCATTTTGGGTCAGCGTACACGGAGGGGAAAATTCTATTATAACTCCGTACAGTATGGTAATTACATTCTTGGTAGAAAAAAAAACATAATTCTGGTCATAAAACTAAAATATACGGTGTTTGAACCATACATTTGGTACTTTTTCTATTCCTTATACCAGAAATTCTGGTTTTTCCAAATTATAGTTCTTACTAAAACAGATATAGTAAAAAATACAAAACTGAAAAGTAAATTTAACGAATAAATAGATATTATACCATGCTCTAAGGTATAATAATAAAACTACCACTTTTACCAAATTTTATCACAGATTGTAAAACTATATTTTATTGTTAATATACCAACCGGGTTTGATACCGGATTTGATTCCCGCTACAGGCATGGATGTAATTTATGTCTCTGTTACATCTGTATTTCTTGTGTTGTTGGAAGATGTTCATTCACCTATATTATTCCCGTTGTATACCATGTGGTATACGAGTGCCTCATGGTGCAATTTTCGATCCACCCTTAAGAAATATCTCTGGAATAAAAATAGGGATGATTTTTTTTCTTGATTAATCTTTCAATGGAGTCATTCAATTCTTTGATACTATTCCTGTATTTTCTCAGTTTTGTGCATATTTATTTCTTTCACCTTCGTCTGTCCATGCTGCATTTTCAATCAATCCTCAAAAAACATCTCCTGGATACTATTTTTGTATTTTCTCAGTTTTGTGCATATTTATTTCTGTCATCTTCGTATGTCTATGCTGCATTTTTCTCTGATTGGATTATTGAACGCGTTCCGGAGTGATTCATTTTTTGCAATCTGCTAATTTTTTCTTTCCCCTTTAGAAAAGTATGGCAAGTATGGTAGATTCCCGAATGCTAAATCAGATTTCAACAAACATTTTAGTTATCTTTACAAAATTCAAATTATTTGAACAATAATGACCTTTAGAAAAGGAACACATATACGGCGCTGGCTCATAATCACAGTTCATAGGATGCCATCTCGCTGTACCTAAACTGAATTTCACACACTCGTTATTACTCCGAAGATCAGAAGGTGGTTTATCGTCTTCCCAATAAGTGAAATCCACAGGACTTCGATCTACCCATACGTAACTACCTGCAAACGAGAAAGAGAAAAATTAACAAAATAGCTGCAATCATAATTTTTTATTCTCTCTCTCTCTCTGTATATATATATATATATATATATAGAAGAGAGAGAGAGAGAGAGAGAGAGAGAGAGAGAGAGAGAGAGAGA
>NC_092210.1:32781779-32791754 GCF_043381705.1 Parasteatoda tepidariorum
AATTGAACAACCTGATAATGCTCACTCTGGTTATTGTTATCTGGTTGCTCACTACGTGCTCTTGCGCGCCGAATCCAA
Organism: Parasteatoda tepidariorum; assembly: GCF_043381705.1. Taxonomy (NCBI): domain Eukaryota; kingdom Metazoa; phylum Arthropoda; class Arachnida; order Araneae; family Theridiidae; genus Parasteatoda; species Parasteatoda tepidariorum. Next base: position 32,781,858 of record NC_092210.1, read on the forward strand.
TCAATTAAAAATGAAAACTGTTGCCAGCGCGAGAAAAGAAATATCATCGGTTTTATTGATACATACATACGTACGTATTAGCGTTTTGTATTAGAGTTTTATATAATAAAATAGATAGATTAGATATAGATGTTTCAGTTTCTTCGAATATTTTAAAGATAACACAGTAATGTTTGCTAGCTTATATCTTTAATCAAAAAAAAAAATTATTGCACGTTCTGTTATACTTAATTGGGTATAATATGAAAAAAACACAACTACTTCGATTTAGTAGGAACAACATATGACGCAATGCTAAACGAATGGAATTTAGTTGTTGTTTATTTAGTTATTGTTATTAGCAGTTGTTGTTATTTGTTTTAGTTGTTGTTGTTTATTTAGTTGTATTTAGTTTCAATAACTTTTCTTTATAATGCAATAAAATCTGACGAGCAGCTATTTAAACGATCGAACACTTCGTTTGTTTATTTGTGGCTTGAAGTTAGGCTCGCAGAAAATGCCGTTCATGGGTTAAATTTAGTAGGAACAACACAACCTGTGACGTAGGCTATATTATACCCAATTATATTTCATAGGTCATGCCAGGATGTTTTAATGATCAAAGTCATCATTGTCGCATAAGCAAACTACATATTGTATTAATAAAGTCAAAGCAAAATGTATCAATTCAATACTGTGGGAAGCACCAAAAAATGTCCATTTGTGGTATTAGATAAATGAATATTGCAACAATTTTAATTCTATTTATTTGATTAAAAATCGCATTTAAGTAAATGTTTTCAGAAACATTAGAATTTAATGCAATTTATTTATTTACATGAATATTAAACTTAAATCTTATGAATATTAAACTTAAATCTTATGAATATAAAACTTTTATTTTTAACAGTGCAGATATTTTCTTCTTTAATACTTAAATCCGAAAGATTAAAATTAATATTATCGTCTTGATTAAGAAGCAAGAATAATTTCTCGGGTAAATATTCTTTTATAAAGTTTTGCAAATTAAAGATAATTAAATCATCGAAAAATCTAAAAATAAATTTGATGTTTAGTGTATAACCTTTTCATATTAATATAAAAATAAGTCAGCCAGAAGTGACGAAATGATAGATGCTTGCTTCGATGCATATATTTGAATAAAAAAGTATTTTCATTTATGAAGTTAGTTAAGTAAAAGATGCAGATGATTAAAATTTCCCAGTTAAATTTTCAAATCAGGATATTTTTATAAACACAGTAATAATTGAAAAGCACATCCTTTAGTTTAGAAATTTAATGCCATTAAAGAAATCTTGAAAATCAAAGATTGGCATAGATTTAATTTTGTTGTGTTTTAATAAAATCTAACATAGGTAGTTTATTGGTAATTATTCATGAAAAACAACTTCTAATTATATTTTTAATAATTTTATTTAAGTAGTTAGATTTGGTTAAGTAAGCTTTAGTTATGTAAGTTATGACATTTTGGACTGATTATTATATATAGAAATTGTACAATATCAATTTTAATTTTTAAACTCTGGTCAAAAGCTAAAATCTTTATAATGATAATATTACTATTTATTAATTCCTTATTTAAAAATCTAATACAGAATTTTTCTTTTCTGGAGATAGCCTATTGAAAATCTTCAGACAAATGAGATCATTTAGAAAGAATTTTTGCGCCTTTTAACGATAAATTTCTCAGTTCTAAAGTTTATATAAATTTTAATTACCAATAATAGTATTTTCATGATATTTATCTGCAAATTCAAAATATTTCTCTTCTTCACAATAACATACATAATCGGATAATTTCATGTTTCCGGAAGTTTTACTAATATTATAATAATTAAAACACTTTTGTGTAGAGTTTTATAACATTCATAACATTTAACAATATTAAACTTTTTTAATGGGATCAAATATTTTAAATTCTTCTGTTTTTGGTGCTCCTCACACTATTGCACTGATATATTTTGCTTTGACTATAGTAATATTAATTACTTGAAAGCACTATTTTTGTGGAAGTAATCGTGTGAGCTGATGAAGAGATTATATCTATTTCATTGTTATTTTTATTAAAAGTTTTTATTTATATATATATNTATATATATATATATATGTATATATATATACAACGATCAATGATCCGTATTTCTCATTTATAATTCCTTAGATAAAAACTTACAAGACGGTCTGTGTAATCTTAAAGTGGTGTAAAGAAAAACGATTAAAATTAATTTCTTACCACGAGCTCCTCTTCCGAGACCAATACTGAATGATGAAAGTGTATTGTAGCCTTCCTGCTTAAGATAGTTCTGAACTAATTTAACTTCTTCTAATGAATGAAAGCTGGCTAAACTGCCACCTAAAAGTTTTAAATTAAAACTCTATTACATTCTGTTAAAAATATCAGATTACGTTGAACCATTATAGTTCAAATTTGATAAAGCCTTAAAATTGTGGCAATTTAACCAAGTTATCGAGCTGAATAATTTAACTTCAATCTAGAGAACTGCGTCATATTTGACTGAGTTACCGAGATGAATAATTTAACTTCAACGAAATTTCAATAACTTTCTGACTATACGTACCCTGTAAAAAAAGGGTTTCTCAAAATTGAGCAGACATGAGTCAAAATAGCTTCAAAACGAATAATAGTGGAATACTCAAAATTGAAACAGCATATATTCATTTATGAGCAAATTCTTTGTCTCAAAAGTGATGTGGAGGGAGAACGGAGCGAGGCAGATGTACGTTGGCGGCCAACAGGATTCTAACCAAGCACCACAGGGTTTGTGGTACTATGTTCCAACCTCACTATTTCTACACCTCAGTCCAGGGAGAGTTAGAAAGCTTTATGTAGGGGCACCCCACAATGACACATCATGACATACTAATTTCCAATTTTAACGGTACGAAGGGTTACAACTTAGAAAATATGGTTCCAATAGCTTAGTCAAGGAATCAGTATTTTTAATTTCACTTTTTGCTTATTTCGTTGTATCTTAAGCACGTTTAAACTATTGCAATATATGTCAAGACGCATCATTGAGGAGGCCACTATATAAAGCTTTCTAACCCTCTCTGACTGAGACGCACAACTAAGTTAGATAGAACATCCTACTATTAACCCGGAGGTCCTTGGCTCGAATCCTGCCGGCAGCCAACGAACATCTATCTCGCACATTTCTTCCTCTACATCACTTTTGCTAAAAAATAAATATATGCTGTTTCCATTTTAAATACACAAGGTTTTCGAATTCGACTATTATTTGTTTTGAAGTTATTTCGACACGTTTTTGTTCAATTTTGCGAAGCCCTTTTTAACAGCGTAGACTGCTCAAATTCTTAAGTAGTGCTCTGTACCTGTTACCAATATAAGTTAAGATTCTTTCCTAAATGTTAGAAAGTGAATTTATTACCATTCAAAATTTCGACCAATTTACACTATAAATCTTTTTAGAAGAGAAAAAAAATATTATTTCCCATTAGTGAACCTGAAAAATGTAGTTTTTAAAACTTTTTATTTTATCACCGTTTTTTATATGAGATTTACTTGCATTACATTTATATTTTTGGAATAAATATGTAATACAAAAGTTACATTGACATAAAATCTTAATAAATAAAATCTCAAAGAAGATAAAATCGTATAAAATCTTAAAGAAAAAGAAGAAGAAAATCACCTGCTTGATGACAGAGAAACATAGCCTTGAGCCAGAATTTATAGTTAGTTGAAAAGTAATAACAAATATTTCCGAGCTTGACCCAGGTAGCATTCTCAGGACAAACAAGGTCATTTTCAATAATCGCACCAACTGTAGGCTTTATTTCTTCCTCCATTTTGTTTTCTAAAATAGATTCATATGTTCCTCTATTCTTATATTCTTCTTCTAAAATATATATTTAAAAAGAGAATGCATATCACTACTAGTTATGGTTAATTCAATGCTGGTTCTATATTTTTATTTTTATCCATTACAAACACACCCATACACACTCACACACAAACGTATATACGTAGACAGATTGAGCGAGAAATCAAACCAAGATTGAACTTGTTTACAATCATTTACATTCAGATTTACCTAATATGTGCCTAAATTTAATATCTTATGGACCCAGAAGGCGCTGGTTACTTCAGAAAACAAACACATCGTTTATATTAGATAATTAAGTTTATATAAGATAATTATCTGTAGATAATGAAATTTATAACATAATTTATGTTATTAGTTTCGTTGTCTTTACAACAAAATAGGAGAAAATTACTTTTGGTATTTAAGATAGTCGGATGCTTGAACTCGAAAAGAAGTGAAGTGATTACGCTTAACCACGGGATTTAAATCAGATCTAATTGGATATCTGTAAGCGACGTAACGCGTGAATGTCGAATCTGATTGGCTGATCCGATTGGCTGAATCAACAAATGCCACGATTTACCTACGATTACACCTGCAAGTATCCAATTATAAATCAGGCAATTTTATAAAAAGTATCCTAAAATATATAAAAACGTCTTTACAAAGGTTAATATATATATAATAGAGTGTAATAGACTGTTTTTGTTTGTGCACTGGGGTTGCTTAAAAGACGGAAAGTTAGGCAAGATTTACCTTAAATAAATAAATTAATACTCACGTTCAGTACTCAGAGCACAAACGAAAGACTTCTTTTCTGTGCAATCTTGCACTATCCATCTTGCTTGGCTATCCATGGACACGCAGTTGTTAATTTGTGATTTTCGCCGAGGTTGCCCACTGAACCAGTTTGCATAGGTAGTTTCACGTTTTATCACTGGTACATACTGATTCATTTTCTAAATATGATTGCAAAGTTTGGAAAAATCACTATTTTATAGGATTTGAAGTCTAATAAGCAGTGCAAGAAGAAAAAAATTCTTGGAATATTATCGTATTGTATGGTATTGTCATTTGTAATGAAAAAAAGCGTAAATTTGTTCAATAAAACCTAAGTATATGGTATTTCAGCTATTAATTTGATAATTTTTCTGTTCATATAGCAATGGTTTACCAGAAATTCTGGTTTTCAGTATTCTAGTTCGATTACCACACAATTAGTAAACAATAAAAACGAATCGGAAAAGTAAAATTAACAAAATAAATAGTTTTTATGCCATGCTCTAAGGTATCCTGATAAACCAAATTTTAACCAAATTTACCAAATTTTATCATATATTATAAAACAAAATTTCATTGTTAATTTTTTCATAATCATTACCAACGCGCTTCGGTAAAATTACCGATCTCCACCCTAAAAAAACATATAAAATTTTGCAATTTTTTGAAAATATTACTTCTCGGTTACACTTATGCGGTTATTAAGTTAGATAGATCATCAAGTTAGGTTGCAATTATGTAGATTTAAATGCTGCAGGTCAATTTGGGTGAAGTAGCCATATTCACCGAATTAAAATCTGTAACTTAAGCCATTATTCAAATGAATAAAATTTTTTTTTCTATATTTAAGTTTTTTCTTAACTTTTATTCTAGTTATTGATTAATTTTTGCATAAAGAAGTTGTCAAGTATTTTATATGAAATATAATTTTGATTCATACATGATGCCACACCTATATATAAATTCTTTTTTTCCTCATTTTATCTAGCCAATTCTTCATCACATAGATTATTCTCGTATTGATGAGTACAGGGTCACAAATTCGGAAGTGCAGGACACTGGAAACTTTTCATGTGTTGAAGGGAATGGAAGAAGTATTGTGGTATCAAAGCTGATATTCGAACCCTCGTTCTGTTGGTAATGAGGCTGACAGATTACCCCGCTCGGCTATAATATCTTCTCAACTGCAAGGAACTAAGTGCCTTCATTAGATAAGCTTAATTGGTGCGATGAAATTCTGGTTTTTTAACCATATTAGGTGAAAGCAATAGTTTTTCTCACAGTTAATAGTTTGAATATCACTTTCTCTATGGTTATTTGACTATTTTGTTTGGATATGATAAAATAACAATTAAATAAATTGTTATTTAACTATTTTTCAGAGAAATTACTAACAGTGAAAGTGGACGTTTTTAATCATTTTAAATCCCTAACGTGTTTAAATACTTCCGCCCATAATAATCGCGAAATCAAGCTGATTTTAAGAACTTACAGTTTCTCTTACTCCTATCCAGAAGAATTGATCTTGCCTCCTGATTTTTTTCTTCAAGAAAATAGCATCGGCATACGAAGTAAAAGTGGCTAAATTGGCTTCGTATGTTCTGCATTTAGCCTGAGCTTCAACCCAAGACAATTGACTGTCTTCAAAGATACCGTAACATGTTGTTCCTACTCTGCTCCATCCAGTAATGTTGCCACACATAAAAGGGTCCTTTGATGGTTCCGTCAATAATGGATCTGCCAATTTAAAGAGACATCTGTATTTTAATTCTTTTGAAATAACTTGATGAATTGTAAATTATAGACAAACTAATTTCATTGATGAGTTTTAAAAAAAACAGTTAAATTCAGTGAGGTTTAAGCAAAATTAACTCATTTTAGGCTAAAACGAAGAGTAACTTTTTTGAGGTTGAAGCAAAATTAACTTCTTTGAGGTTAAAAAATTGAGGTTGAAACAAAGGTAACTACTTTAAATCTGTATATGAAATAAAAAAAGTTGATTTCAGTGATGAATATTTGGCCATCTATTATAGTCATAAAAAAAACAGAAAAAGAATAATATTGAATAACTTTTGATCTAATAATCAGATCATTAGATACATAGTTTCACAAAAAAATCCACAGTTTTTCGTTTTCGCTTATGAATAGTTTATAATTTTGGTATAGTTTGCCTAAAATAAGAACTCCTCCAGACATTCATCTTGATCTGGGGCGGGGACTATTTCAAGTAGGGGTGCGAGAGAAAGGAAATCTCTTCGGTCTATTGTGTTAGTCCAAGAGTGAAGCTATCCCCCTTAAAATGCACCATTCTTGTTTCCATAGCACCAGATTGCCTCAGACTTTGTGACGGGAGGAGTTCTTAGCTTACACAAACTATGCATTAATTTGTTTATTGTCAATAAGCAAAAATGATTGAGTGAAGATTTGTGAGCAAAGCGCAGAGGAGGCAGAACCTTTTTGATTAAACTTAAAAACATAAAAAAGAGTAAGAAAGAGCAAATAAGTATCTGTATCGAGAATTAAAAAAGGCTAATCTGAATTTACATACATAAAATTAAGAATTCAGGTTAAACTAAAAAGAAATAGGAGATCACACAGGAAATATTGAAGATTAAACTTAGAACTTATAAAATTCACGTAGAGAGTTAGAAAGTAAAACATTTATTTGTATACTTAGCTCAAATTCAGTTTAGAAATTATTTTTCATTTAAAGTATTGAATGTGAACTTATTTTCCTCTATTTCTATTTTTAAGTATTTATTAAATTGGACTTAGGACACAAATAACACATTTGTTTTGTTAAATAGTTACGCACAGAAAAGTTCCCACATGAATGCACGCCCTGTGCCTCTAAAACAGTCCTAAGTTACACTTATGTTTCTTTTAATTTATTTCACTATTTATTTTCAATTTATGTTTAATTCTATAATTTTTAATGCATTTGAAGGCAAATTTTGGACGTATGACACTTTAGCGCTTTCAACGGGTTGACTAAGATTATGCTATTTCGTTTTTAAGAGACATATGCATATGATTTTAACAGATTTTCATTCCAAATTTGATTGGATATCACAAAGTAACGTATACTTACTTGTAGACTTTTGACAAACATATGCTAGTCTACGATGACACGGAATATCACTCCATTTCCCCATGGAAAAACTCTCATAATCAAGATGTACACACAAACGCTAAAAATAGAAGAATAATTACTGTTTTGATACAATGGCAAAAGTTCTCATCACATGGTGTGTAGGAAAAAGGATCGCTGACTTATTTACCAAAACCTATCCAAATTATTGCTATCAGAAAGTCTTTTAACAATTGTTGAAAGGTTGTTTGCTAATTTTTTTTTCTTTTAGTTAATTGATAAATAAAATTTTGATTTAGTACGAAAACTTAACTTACCGAATTATCTCTACTATATCCTCTATCTTCATCCTGTGAAAAAAAAAACATGAAACCATTCAGAATATAAGGAAATATCTTACTTTATCTTATTAAAAGATCTTAAAAAGTTTTTAACCAGGGGTGGCTGATCCGACAATTTACAAAAGGCGCTACTGTCAGTTCTAATATTACAGGAAGCCACTGTTCCTAGTTTTTATAAACATTCCAAACTGAAAACGCATTCTTCTTATGGTAAATGAAGTAAATAATCAATAAATCATTATTTATCATCACTACGAAACTACGATTACACTACGATATTTATCTACACTTCGGAAGGAAATATACCGACCCTACTAATAAAGCATAAATAATTCCAACTTTTTTAAAAATGTAGTATTATTTATTCCCTTTCTCAATGACTTTATGTTATTAGATTAAGCAAAACATGTTTTAAGTAATTCATTCCATCAAAATAAAGAGTAACCGTATTTAATGTCATCAAAGGCTATTGCTCGAGGCCAAATAATGATAGTCAAAATTTACTACAAATCAGGCAAATTTCTACTTTACTTATTCCTTTCGAAAGGCTGTAAAAAAAAGTCTTTCTACAGTATCTAAAACTCTTCAAAGAGTAAAGCTCATTCAACTAAAGTAATATTTTGCACCTATCTTAGTATATTTGATAAATACTAAAACTGATTGATAAATACTTAATATAAGTAGTGACAGTTATCAAAATCAATTAGGTATCATTTTCGTCTGTCTATAATAGTATGGAGATATTTAATGTTAAGTAAATTGGTATTATTTTATTATTAGTTTTGTTTCTGTTTTTAGAACGTAACACATTTTTTTTTATTTCAAATACAGTTGATTTCAAATTATTTAGATTTATATAAAAACGTTTTAAAAAAATAAGCTCATGGTCTTAGAAAACATTCGAGTTACTAATTTAGCGTCGTAGTCCCCACCAATTGCGTTCATGTTGACCATTGAGTTTATATGACATAACGAATAAAAAAATAATTATACATCGAAGAACGTGCAATAAAATCCTTTTTTGTGAGTGAGAGTTATAACCGAGAAAATAGGAATAATATAACCTTTTAAATATTTGATAGATAAAACAGAATAGTCTGTAATTTTATTTATTCTGAAACAATGAAAAAATTCCATTTTTTCTAATGTCTCCCCTGAACGATTTAATCGAAATTTTTGATTGATTTCCAGGAAAGGAGGCTGAAAAAGCCCCATGCTACCTTTTTCCCCGGATAATAGAACAAACTGTTCTAAAATCATACGAGAGTAGTAATAGCAGGCATATATGCGGCGGAAGTGACGTCACAGTCAACATGAGCTTATTTCTGCCCCAACCGGAAGTTGCTTATTTCTGCCCACCTACAAACCGGAAGTTGCTTATTTCTGCCCACATACAAACCGGAAGTTGCTTATTTCTGCCCACCTACAAACCGGAAGTTGCTTATTTCTGCCCGCTTGCTTATTTCTGCCCGCCTGAAACTTCGTCTGCAGCGTCATGGGGAGCTTATTTCTTTTTTTCTTAAGCCTAATATATTTTTAGTTTCGGTTTCTGTTTTTAATTTAGTTTCGTTTTTTTTAAATATTATTTAATTTATAAGTTTATTGAGGGTGGCAACACTTATTATTTTTAATACTAGTTTTTAAGGATGGCAACACTTAGAAACTTTGTTATTTGGGGAGATATTGTATATTATGAAGTTATGACGTCATCTCTTATTACATAACACATAAATAATATCATACTTTTACTCTAGTGGCGCCATCTATGTGGGAATTTTAGAAATAAAATAACTTTAAATCTATTTTGATATTTAAATCTGTTTTAATATTATTTATT
>NC_092210.1:32792254-32903034 GCF_043381705.1 Parasteatoda tepidariorum
TATAATAGCAAAAGTAATGAAATTAAATTCAATTAAAATCTTGATAAATACGTTCGTCAGTTGGACTAAAAAGGAGTAAATAATTTTTTTTAATCAAATCTAAAAATCACTTTTAAAACTCACAGGGAGATATTACGGGGTGATAAAAGTTCATTAAGAAATTGATCCTACTTTTTACATGCGAGGTCCAGCGGGGGGACTGATCGTAAAGAAACAGTTCCCAGTAGAACACTGAAGTCAAGCTTCACTGACTGTGGTCAATAAGCGGGTGGGTGACCACTTTGATCAGTCTGCGTAGGGACCGAGGGTGAGCTGTATCGGTCCTCGTTAAACTTTTCTACCGTATAGTGCTCAAGATCGCGTGCAGGTCACCGGCTCCCAAAGCAGGGGAGCCATCCCCTCTCCAGAAGATCGAAATTGCCATGCCATGTCCTCGAATCATCCTCAGGGATGTTTCCCAGACCGTCGCCAATAGTCCATTGTGCAGCTCTAGTGCGACGTAAATAAAATACCAACCTATCTTTACATGCGAGCTCGAATGAAAATAAAATGATTTCCATTTTAGTCAGCTTTATACATAGATGTAGTCTCCTAATTCATGTATTTATTTTAGTCTCTTTAATTTCCTTAACTGTCAGTTTGTTTATGCCGTAAACTGGTCAAATTTTTGTATGGGGATAAAATTTTAATTAATTTTGACGTTAGACATAGAGAATAAGTTAAAATTTGAACATTGTTTGGGGCTTGCTCTTTATTTTGGTAGACGATAAATTTTATTCGTCGAGGGATATATTAGTCAGAAAACAATAGTAATGGTCAGAAAACTATTGAAATATTTATTGTCGGCCAGCGCAGTGTTCCAATACAACTTTGGACACTCCAATTAAAGCGCAAATTCAGATTGATACATTCTTGGGATAAAATTTGAAGAAAACAAATTGCCTGTAGCGATCAAAAGATACAATGGAAACTTTTATCGACATCCACACACAGAATTCCAGAAGAGATTTAAGCTCTCTAATAAACCTAGCATTAGTCGGAATTTTGATTAATAAAATTTCATGCAGTGATGAAATGATGATTGTTTTATACTTGCGATTATCTTTATCCAAATGTAAAAATTAGTATATTTTGTTTTGTTATAATTTTTTTGATTTATGGCATTATTGTCCCCTGTATTTGTTTACAGCTCTTTTTGCTTCAATACGATGTATTATTATCATGACATAAAGTACTATTATATTAATTAGAGTATAAAGTGAAGCCCTTAGCGAGTATCCTTCATAGTTTATTAATTAGTTATAACTTTCAGCATTTGTAAATAGATAATTTATTATTTATTTGTTTTTCAGGGCAATGATATCAGAAAGAAAGAAAATTTATGGATTTCGTACAGTTTTGATTTGATGCTTTTTTATGTTGTTCTTGTGTTGTAATAAAGTATATATTTTTTAAAAAAATAATTTTTTGTTCAATGTATTTTAAAATACATTGTTAGGAAAAAAATTGAATGTTCCCATTTCCAAATAAAAACAAACTTTTAACCCTTTATTTACGAATTATTAATAAAAATATCAAAAATGTGTAACAGTTTGAAGAATAATTTCTTTTTCAAAAATCAATATTTTTAACTTTTTTAAATTAACTATTAACACATTTTTAAAAGAATTAATGCGCAAAATACACTGTTAAAATTTATTTTAAGTATTATTAAAAAATTTAAAGTATTTTTTATTATTATTTAACTATTGCATAAAAATCTCGTTTTCTAAAATTTCATTTATAGTATTTCGTAATCACCGCTCTTAATAGAAACTTATAAAAATTGTGCATTACACATTATTGGTAGCAAAATGAAAGAAACTAAGACGGTATCGTAATCGGTTTCAAAACTGCAGAGTTGAGCGGAGGGAAAAATATTAAAACCAGTTTGATTGCCTTATGAAGTTGAGAGATATTTAGTTAGAATCAAAATCAAAATAAATTAATTTAGATCAGAAAAATTCAGAAATACTCACATTTTTCACACACAGAAAAAATTTCTGGTTAAATTACCGTTCTGCTTTTCTGGTAAGAAAAGCCATAATTCTGGTTCAATAAAATCGAAGTAGGCTGTATTTAAACCATTCAATTGTTAATTTTACAGTTTATGTGGTAACGGTTGACCGGTAATTCAAAATTTCAAAATTATAATTCTCATTACGATACGGTTAGTAAAGCATACAAAGCTGAAAAGACTGAAACTGAATGCAATGTTCAAATGCGATGCTCTGAGGTATCAAGATAAAATTATCAAATTTTTCAACACTTTCCAAATTTATCACATATTATAAATTCATATTTTATTGTTAATCTTTGCCAAAATTCGAAATGCACGTCGTTAATAATTACCGAGCTTTTTAGTGTTACTATAGAACTAGAAATACGGTAAATTTTACCATATTCTCTGGTAGTTTTGGTCACACTTTTTTCTCCGTCTATTTATGAAAACAAACTACAAGTTTAATGACTTTTAAAAACAATTGTATTTAAATAAACCTAAAACTAAATTAATAAAATTGAAGTATGTACATTAAATAGCATATTATTTAATGAAGAACTAATGAAAAGGGATAATTTCAATCCTAATTTACTCTTTTTCTTATATTTTAGTCAATAAATAATAATTTTCATGAAATACTCTCCCACTATTACTTTGGATAAAATTTTTAATGACAATGAAATCTGACTTTAAAAATATCACAACCTTAAAAAGATATTTTGAAATTATTATGAGCAAAAATAAAATAATCCCCGCAAATTAAGAGCTTTATTATAAAAAATTCACTTGATTTAAATCAATGATTTCCTTTCCAAAATATCGAGAGATTTAAAACTAATTTAAATCATGTCAACTCTGTTAAATACATAAAGGTATTTTAGAAAGCTAATCAAAAGTAATTTCGCAAAAAGTCAGTAATCCAATTTTTGAAAAAATTTGTTTTGTATTAAAAGCAAACGGTTCTACAAATAAATAGCTAGTGTTAGAATCGTCCAACGCAATGAAAATTCAATACAATATTCAATACAATATTCAATTTGCATCATGACAGAAAATTAGCAACAATTTGAGTAATATTTTTTATTCGAAAATAACCCCGGAATTAAATGATCTGGAGAAATCTATGGCTAAGCACCAAAACAATAATATTTCTCTATTGAAATTAAGATTCTTTAAGAGGAATAATTGTTCTAATATGAAAAAGATATACTGAAAAAAAATTCTGATTAAATTACTGTAAAAAATACCGACACTTAGAGTACCGGTACAGCTATTTTCGTCCTTTTTTCTCTTTTTTTAACAACTGTCAACTGCCTTCACACCTTTAGAACAAACTGTCACAATTTCATAAACAAGTGCGAAATAATTTGCAAAATTTACCGTGTTTCTGGCTCTATGGAAGCATCAAAAAGCTTAGTAATTTTTTCCGAAGCACTTTGGTAATGGCCTTTGGTAAAATTAACAATAAAATGTAATGTTTCTGAGTATGGATCCATGCTGTTTGGTAGTAAATGTGATAAATTTATCATAATACGTTAGAGAATGTCATAAAAAGTATTCATTCTGTTGAATTTACTTTTCAGTTTCGTATTTTCATTAAATGCGTGGTAATAAGAAATATAATATGGAAAACAGGGATTTTCGTAAACCGTTACCATAACAACTAGAAAAAAATAATAAAAAAAATAGTTAAATACCGTATGTCTAGGTTTAATTAACAAAATCGAGTTAGTGCTGTAATTTAGCCATAGCTATTTTATCTACGTATATTAAGTAGAAAATTATATTAAGAAACTAATTGTATATACAGGAAGTTAATATTTTTGTGAACTTCTATTTCATAATTTTGGTGCAGAAAAAGGCATTTGATTGCATCTTTAGACAACTCGCAAGAAAAACATGTTTTAAAATATAGGGCTCTATTTATTGGGAATTTGAAATATTTTTTATTTATTAAATATAAAACTGAAAAACGTAGACCCTTGAGAGAAAAATTATTAATCGAGTCGATTGCCACTAATAAATAATCTATCTTAATGGAAAGTGTATTTCTAATTCCATATGCCTTTTTTTTTAAATTATAACTGTTCATTTATAAGCTCTAAGAAACTACATTTTTTCGAACTTCAAAGAATTTAAATTTTAAAAGAATCTAAAGAAATTATTTTTAACTCAAATGTACTGATTAAAATAGTTTAGTTCATGTGGTTTAAACTCTTATTTTATTGAACATATTACAATATTTTCTTATCGTGAAGCGAAACAAATAATTTGAAGAAGAAGAAATAACATAAACTTATGAGAAATATAACAATAATTTATTAAATATTTTTTACATTTTTACAGGTTTTTACAATCATTGCATTTTTAAACAGCAAAAAATTTTCTTTGTAGGAGCCTAATTATGTCTTATTGCTTTCGAATTGGTCAAGGAGATAAGATTCTGTTTCGAAACAATTGTTTTTCCAGGAAATAACTCAGGTGCAGTCTTGTGATAACTCAGTTTATTCTGAAATAAAAAGCAGCAATAAAATAAAAAGTAATCGTAAAATAAACCATAGTTAAAAATAAGTAACATTATGGTATAAATAGCATAGAAACTAGAAAATGTCTTTGTCAATAGAACAATGCAGTTGTCAATAGAACAAGATTGAAAGAGCCTAAGCTATAAAACATTTTATACTAAGTACTATGTTAAGGAAAAGTATCTGCATATAGTATTTATATCACACTGCTTTTCAAAATAATAGGCACCATAGGCACCATAATAGGCACCATAATAGGCACCCTTAATATATATTTTTATAATCCTTGCCAGTAATGAAATCAAAAAATAAATACATCAAAACGCTTTAAACAGATCAAAAAACTTTTTCAGAGAACTAATGAATCATAAAGAAAGGAAATGAGATTAAATACTTAAAAATCTGTTTGATTGCCTGTTGAAAGGTGATTTTTTATCTGCATCTTCAAATTTTATCTGCAACCAAACTGTTTTTGATCTTTTTAATTCCACCTATTACAATAGTTATTCTTTAGATTTTGATATCATTTTTCTTTTTTATCGCTTAAATTTTAATTGGCGACCATTGCATATTTTTTTTCATCTTAATAAAGATCTATTTAACATTCAAATAAGATTGTCAATAAATTATCAAATTTATCACTTACAATACTCTTAATAATAGCCATATCCTCCATAACCGTTACCGGGATAACCATAGGATCCATATCCATATCCGTAGCCAGGATAGCCATAGCCTCCATATCCATAACCGAGACCGTAGGAGCCTAGTCCATATCCTCCATATCCAGATCCAAGACCGTAAGAGCCAAGGCCATAACCACCATATCCTAGGCCATAACCACCATATCCTAGTCCATAACCACCATATCCGAGTCCATAACTATCGCCAAGTCCATAACTACCGCCAAGTCCATAACCACCGCCAAGTCCATAACCACCGTAACTGAGTCCAAGACCTCCATATCCGGCACCGTAGATTCCTGAACCTATACCATATCCATGATCTTTAACAAAATAACGTCTGCTAACACCATGACCACCATGGGGTCCACCATGGTGAATTACATCTTCTCCATGCACGAAAGCAATGGTTGATAAAGCAACAAAAAGAAATACCTAAAATATAAAAAAAAAAATAACAGGCAAAATTAAAATTTTAGAAAGTGAATAAATAAGAAAAATAAATAAATATGAAAAATAAACAAATATAAAAAAATAAATAAATAGATAGACCGGCAAAAATTTCATTTTGAAATACATCACATTATTTATATTCATATTTGATGTAGTTTCCAAATAACTACAACGTAAACAAAAGTTATTTTCCAAGCAGAATTCAATTTTGATATTGAACTCAAATAAATTAATAGCTCCTGAGAATCCAGCTAGCGATTTTCCAATCCAGCAGAGTTTAACAACCTGCTCTTCTGTTCTGCATTTTCTTAAATAAAATAAAAACTTTTCTTGACTTTTATTCTATTTCCGGTTACAAATTCTAAAAGAAATGAAATCTTGCATAATAAATGCCACTCACTACAACCTAGAGAAAAATCTCCAAAAAGAAAAACGAGTCATTTAAGCTCGCGGGATTGCAAATTAGCACTCCGGTGCAAATTAGAATCCGTTCAGCACGGCAGCGGACGCGCTGCAGATTATTTACAGCTTTTGCAGATTATTTTTCCTCTACGTTTACATTTTCTTTTTAAAAAGCAAGCAAACAAATAGGAGAAAATATCTAAAATACTTTTAAAAACATTTCTAAGCTTGTTTCTAATCAAAATTAAAATGCTGAATTGAAAGAACATCTCGAAAGCGCCAAAAGTAAAGATTATTTTTTATGTTATTTGCTTACAAGTCCAACTATACAAGGATTTATTCCATTTTTTTAACATGATTGTATAAAATTAAACTTACATTTAAACATTATAAAGTAGTGTATAATTTGAAAGAACCTTATGTTTACTTTTTTTGCTACATGATTAAGCTGAATTTTTATAATAATAATAAAAAGTATTATAAATCACTCCTTTTCCACAGGAGCCATTTAAACATCAAAGTAATCTTTAATATTGTTTCCTGATGGGTACTTTATTGAGTTTCACTTGATAACAGCTGAATATATATAAACATGCTATTTCCGAAAAGGAAATCATGTTAGTGCTCTCTAAAGACATATGACTTAGAGCATTATAATGAGATTTATCATAATAATATAAATATAATGCTCCAAATCTTCTGATTGCATTTATTTTATTTTTATAGCCATCGTTTAACAGCATACCCAATTTTTGGGTTTAGGACTACTAATGTTCAACTTCGTAGACTTGCTATTTTGAACCCAATCCAGACGACAAGGAAATTCTTGGATCAAGTATTAGGAGATATTTCCCTTCGTGGAGTATTTTTTGATGGAACTAACCCGCATTTGAGTTACATGGAGATGAAAACCACGAAAATCCCCTAGTTTAACTTGACGGAAAAGGGACTCTAACCCATAATCCCCCTACCACTGAGGATATTTCACGTCAGCACTGTGGTCGATGCAAGACGGATGCGGAATTCGTGTCGACCAGCTATCGCTGGGATTCGAACCTAGTTCGTCTCATTGGAGGACGAAAGCTCTATTCCCTGGTCCATCACGGCTCCTCTTCTTTACATAGCGAAAACATCAACACCAACAAATAAAAATTTGATACTTTCTGCCAATTAAAATTTTAAAAGAATTAATTGCTCAAAATGTGCCGCAAAAATACCTTTTTAGAATTATGATCATTTTATGAGACATTTTAGATGAAAAAGATGCTATACGTAAAGAGGCTTAATACATTTGATAAACAATCATTATTCTACATTCGTTACCAGTCATTGCACTGTAAAAAATTCCAAATCAAATTACAATCTAAATTACTGGCTCTTTAGGAGCATCATCCTCAAAATCTATTTTGCCGTAAAATATTATACCGTAATTAATTTAATTAGTGTGATTCAGTAATTTTATGATAACTATTACTGTTAAAAATATAATGGAACAAAAATATTAGCTTATAAGTTCATAAACATTAGTTCATAAGTTTACAAATATAAATTGTTTGGGAACAAAAATATTAGAATTTTTGTTCCAAAACATGTTCCGGTAAATCGGGATCTTACTGTAAAAATTTCCGACACCCTGAATGCGGTACTTTTTACTGTAATTTGATGCGAAATGTTTCGCAGTTTAGATACTCTACTTTGAAAAGAGTTTGAAAAAACTTTGAAAATCAAAAGATAGAAAATTCATTGAGGCTCTTTGTTTTCAATTTTATTTAGTTTATAAATAATTCAGAAATAAAAGTAGTCAGAAATCCTACGAGTAAATATTTTTCTCACGAAACAAAATTTATTATTTTTCACTATTTTGCTTTAAACAAATTTACGTTTACTTTAATAATAACTCTGAAGCTGCAATGCTTTGCTTTATTGTTTATGTTTACATCATTTATGTATCTTAAAAATTGAAGAAAAGAACCAAGAAATTCTGACAAATTATTTTAAATGATCATATTTAAAAATACATATTGAATATAGGGTAATTTTTTTACCTAGTATTAAGAAAAGTTCAATTTTTTACTTCCTATCATACAATGCATACATTTTTACTATGCAAACTATACAAGATATAAGAACACAAATACTTACTAATGATTTGATCATTTTAGAGCTCGTTGTATTTTCAGTTAAGAACGATAATTGACCACAAAACTTCAAAGTCTTTTATAATAAAAAGTTACAATGCTTCAGTGAATTTAGGGTGACAAATCTTCGTCATAATTGCGGTCAAGCGAAAACAAAAAAGGAATTTTAAAGAGAAAGTAATAACACTTCACGCCTTGTTTGTTTTCTTCTGATTTTAATGTCAATGTCAAAGTATAGATTCAGAATAGAATTGATTATCCAAAGCTTTTCGTCATCAATTAATTATGAAATACAGATAATGATTTTTAAATTTCAATATTATTAATTAAATGAATTTTAATACTTTAAAATTAATTTAGATACTCTATCAAGAAGAATATCAATTTGATAATATTTATTTCATTTCAAAAATTATTTCAAAATTATTTATTTTGTAAATATGTTTATAAAACAAATCCGATTTTCTTTAAATTGACATGAATAAAATTCAATTATAAGAAAAATAAAATAAAAACGAAAAATATTTACATTAAGACACTGATTGCACCTGATTAAACTGTTTGACTGACAGTTAAAAAAATTTTTGTTATTTAATGAGTTAAACAAATTAGTTTTCCCTTTTCACTTTTTCTAAGTTACTTTTTCGGAATTATAAATAATATTTAAAAATTAGACATCAACAAAAAAAAAAAAAATAATTCTAAAATAATCTTTAAAATTCATAAAAAATAAAAATAAAATTTATAAACAATCTATGTCCGTTGTTTTATTAATAAATAAACACAATATTTTTTTTTCTTCTAAATATTGACATTTTTCCTTATCACAAATGCAAATAAGTAAAAAAGTAAAATATAAAAATTAAGATAATAGATATAAATAGTAAAACTACTTTTGTAGCTCCCCCCCTCCTGAAATTAATTAACTTTTTACTCAAATTTATTTGTCACAAATATAACTCAAAGTCACAACCTTCTGTATACTTATTCATTTTGCTCATTTATTAATTTTGTATTTTTATTTTGTTTCTTTCAGTTAAGTCGCAGATTTTATGTATTTAAATTAATGATTACAATGCCAGCCATATAATAAACTATTGTATGGGTTTTAAAGCAATCAAAGTAATAAACAGGCAAGACCTAGCAACGAAGAGAACAAAATGGAGAAAGGCTTTAGAGAAGACCAGGGCCCACCCAGGCGGTCGTGCTATTGATGATGATAAATATTCTATTGTATTTAACCTTTAACTGAAAATTAACACTCAAATATGACAAAAAGAGTACAAAAATTAACATAAATTTGAATAAAAGTAGGGAAATAGTTACATGCTTGTTTTTATTATTATTAATGCCCTGTTACGGTTGGGTATAGAATAAAAATGAAAAAGTTGCAAAAATGAAAAACAATTTAGAAAAATAAAAACTAAAAAAATTTATGGCCGGGTGAAACATAGTTAGTGGTACATTTGCGAAGTTTGGCTAACCCAGAAAAATAGTAAATTTTCTTCTTCAAAAATACGTTCCAGAAGATAACAAGTATATTCAAAAAAACATACCTTCTTCTTCANGTTCCATGCATCACAATAATACGCAGAAATGAATGCTTGTTTGTTCTTATATTTTATTTTATAACCGTCGTTGAACAGCCGACCCAATTTTTGGAGTTAACGACTACTAATGTTCAACTCCGTAGCCTTGTAATTTTAAATCTAATCCAGAAGACAAGGGAACTCCTGGATCAAGTATTAGGGAATTTCACCTTCGTGGAGGACTTTTTGATGGAACTAACCCGCATTTGTGTCACATGGAGAGGAAGACTACGCGTACCTCCCACGTTTAGCCTGACGGCAAAGCGACTCTAACCAATGATCCGTCAACCACTGAGGATATTTCACGTTATCACTGTGGTCGGTGCAAGCCGGATCCAGATTCGCATCAACCTGCCAACGCTGGGATTCGAACCCGGGTCGCCTCACTGTGAAGGTGAACGCTCTATCCCCTAAGCTCTCTCGGCTGAAAAGGTATGCCAACGGCACGCGGTATTCCCAGGTGGTCACCCTCCCAAGTACTGACCAGGTCCGATGATGCTTTCGGAGGAGAACCGGTATCTTCATCATGGTATGGCCGTTTTTGGAAAAAAAACGACTTTGTTTGTTTTGCAAAAAAAATATTAACAGCCTCAATCTAAACTTTGTATTTTTGCCTTTGGGTGCAAAAATTTAAGATAAAAAGAACCGGCACTCAGAATGCCAGCAATTTTTACAGTAAAATCCGCATTTACCGGAACATGTTACGGAGCAAAATATCTGATATACCGTAATTTCTTCAGTAAAAATCATCGTAAAATCACTTAATCACTCTAATTATGTAAATAATATTACTGTAAAAATTACGTTATAATATTTCACTGTAAAAATCGGATTTTACGGATGGTGCACCCAAAGTGCAGGTACTTTATACCATAATTTGATTCAGAGACATTTATAGTGTGTGCTTTGTAAAATGAGTGCTACTCTTGTGTCAACTTACATGTTTAAAAAAAACTAACATGCTCGATCAAAACGTTTGTTTTCTCTTTCCTTAGTCGCATCTTGTTAGATGACTGTTACTCTTGAGTGAACTTAGACGTTTTTTTTTTTTAAAAAAAAAGCATATTCTCATTTGTATTTTCTTTCTTTAAATATGTGTTGTTCTTAAGTCAACTCAAATTATTAAACAAAAACTTAGAAATATTATCCATTGAAACGTTTGTATTTTCTTTCTTTAAATGTTTGTTGCTTTTGAGTCAACTTAAATGATTAAAAAAAATTTCTCCATTGAAACTTTTATGTTTTCTTTTTTTAGATGCGTCATGTAAGATGACTGTTATTCGTGTGTCAAATAAGATGTTAAAAGAAAGATGTTATAAGATGTTAAGGCATCCTCTAATCAAAACTTGTATTCTTTTTATTTAGATGTGTTTTGTTAGATGTATGTTTCTCTTGTGTCAGTGCAGATGAATAAAAGAAATACCATTAATTGAAACGTTTGTATTTTCTTTCCTCTGATATTTCTTGCAAAATGACTGTTAATTTAACCCCAATTTTGATGTAAAAAAAAACTATAAGTTTGCACAACGCAATTTGAATCATAACAAAGGAAAAGGGTCTAAAATTTTATTATTTGATTCAACCTGCAAAACTTGCTTAAAAACAGTTGAATTTGCAACACTTAGCCTAAGAGAAAATATATTCCAAAATTATGAGCTTATTTCGTTCACGTTAAATTATATGAGTCAAATTCCATTTTTTACTTTTTATAAAACTAAAATTTTAAAACAGCCATAATTTTTCAAATGAACTATTCAAGAGCAATATCAACTGCAATTGAATTAGAAGAGCTTTTTCTTTTTCTATTCTCAATATATATTTAATTTTCCGAATTAACTTTCATACACATACATTTTCAATCATTTGAATAAGGCAGTTTTAATCATTTCTTTATCCTTTACTCTGGTATAATAACATTATACTAATAATCTACTTTGCAGCATCCTTTTCTTATTAATCGGAAATATTCCGCTTTTTAGTATTAGATGCTCATAAATAAACCATTCCCTTATTACATCTTTAAAGAGTTTTAGCTCACAAGTTGCACAAAAAATTTTTTAAGGCTTCTACTTATTTCGTTAAGGTTAAAAGATTGGAAACCTTTAAATAACACTTGAAAAGTCGGATAACCGCTCTCATAATTCGAAATAATAACTGTAAGTGTAGGGTATTTTTGACTTTTCATAATTTGATCCTATTTAAGTGCTTATTTAGTCATTCATGCGTTACACTTATAGAAACGTGCATATAGAACCTTATACCTAGAATAACAGGAGGGGCCAGTGCAGCCCCTCAGGTATTTTGGTTAATATTCCATAACAGCAAGAAGTTTTGGTCATAAGACAACCTTTGGTACATGCAAGGTACTCCAATTTCATTTAAAAAAAGCAAAAGTTTTTCGAAATGTCTATAGTTATTATTCATACAGGAAAGGAAAATCAATTATCTAAGAAACTATTGAATAAGTATAACTGAAAATCCAGTGTTCCGTTTAATCAAATATTTTCGTTAACCAAATCGAATAAAATACCATATAACTCCGATGATCAAGTCTATAGTAACTTTTTATTAAATTAATTATGATTTTATTTTAAGAATTTTGATGTCTAATAGATCGGAAATCGGGGAAAGGCCAAACTGGCCCTTTCAGTCTTTCTAGGTATACAGCAATGTTCAGTCTTTCTAATACTAAAACAACTGTTTTTTCCCCAACATTTTGACCGTATCTTTAGAATAGTCATATCAGCTAAATCAAAATGTCTGGACAATTCAATTCTTGCAATTAAACAAGGATTCCAAAAATTTCATATAACATACATTTACATTCAAACTCGCATATCAAAAGAATCTTATATTTAAGGCAAAAATAATAAAAGATTAAAAGAAACTGTTTTATTGCATGTACAGTGCTCTAAAAAAGAATTGACCACTCTGAATAACTGTTGATCTACTGATCGGATCTTCACGTTCTAGGACTCAATCATAATGGCTCGATGGAGTGTCCTCAAATATTCGAATTAATAAGTGCAGACGGTATTTTAAGTTACGAAATCAGATACAAAAACACTTAATAAACATACCTTTCATTTTGTCGGATTTGGATTTCTGACCTCCAAAATACAGGGGTTAGCCGCAATCTGAGAAATATGGTCCCAATATTTTTCTACATACTGTCCAAAGTTTGGACCCCCTAATGATAATTTAACTTTTTGCTTTCTCATTATCTCGGGAACTTTTCAAGCGAATTAAAAACTTTTTTTCACACAATTATAAAATTTGTTATAATAATCCCATACAAAAAACAACTTTTAGTATATATTTATTATTTTTAATAATTTCATTTATTAATGGTAGAAAAATTTTTTAGTTGTAAGGTATGCAGTATTTTGTATCATTTTGAGGAACGTAATTTTACAAGGCAAAATACAAAATTTGAGCCGAATAGTTCCTGAGTCGGTCGAATAGTTTCTGAGAAATATAATTTTAACTATCAGAGATTTTTGAAATTCAATTTCTCAGAAACTCTTCAACCGATTACCTTTGGATAAACGAATTTTATAATTGCGTGCAAAAAGTTTTCAATTCGCTTAAAAAGTTCACGAGGTATGGTGAAATACGCGAAAAGTAAAATCAGCACTAAGGGGTTCAAAATTTGGAACGATCTCTTGAACAAATTATTAGGACCATATTTCCCAGATTGTGGCTACCCCATATATTTTG
The DNA here is from genome assembly GCF_043381705.1 of Parasteatoda tepidariorum. NCBI lineage: Eukaryota > Metazoa > Arthropoda > Arachnida > Araneae > Theridiidae > Parasteatoda > Parasteatoda tepidariorum. Next base: position 32,805,806 of record NC_092210.1, read on the forward strand.
GGGGTTCAGAAATCCAAATCCGTCAGCAAAAGAAAAAAGATATGTTTGTTCAGAGAAAGTACGTTTTTGTATCTGATTTCGTAAATTAAAATATCCTTTGCACTTATTAATTAGCATATTTGAGGTCACCCCCTTGAGCCATTAAGATTGACTCCTAGAACGTTAAGATCCGACCATTAGATTATTCTATTCTGGGTGGTCCTCTTTTTCTCTCTCTCTCTCTTTTTTTTTTTTTTTTTTACTAACTGTACACTGATTTATATATAAAATATGTACTTCAAAATTTCACTTCTTTTGTGCTCCTGAAATTATTTTGAATTTTAAAGTGGTATGAACTTTAAATTTTATTCCTTTATTTTCCTCCCAAAGTCAGTTTGCCCTTGCGCACATAGTCCCTAGAAGTTATTCTTATCTTCTACTCTTATCAACTCTCTCCGACGCTGAAAAATGATAATCTTATCCCTGAAAAATGTATTGCATTAAATAGTATAACTGAAATTTGTGAAAATAAGCTAGAATTTCTAAAAAATGTTAAAAAAATACCTTAAAAAATATCTCGAAATTAAGAAATCCCCTAAATTATTTATGAAAAATAACCTAAAAGAGCAAAAGAGTCCCAAAATGCAAAATAATAATAATAATAATTTCACGTATTATCAAATTCCGATCCATAACTTACTAGTAATTTATCAACGCTGCTTATTGATTGCAGCACAAACACATTGCAGTAATTCTTATTTCATAATTTTAAAAACGCATTCATAATTACATAACATTATGACAGATATAATTAGAACTCTAAATTAAGTAATAAAGAATATATTTTCCCCCCTTTCAAAAAAAATGACGCAAAATTTATTTCACAATTTCACCTTTTTGTCGTTTGTCAAAAGTGCAAATGCGACTCATTTAACCTCGATTTATTTTTTTGAAATAAATGATTAACATTGAAACTTGTTTCCTTTTTGGTTGATTCGATGTTGTTTTGTCATGGAAAAAGGAATATATTCTTCCCGCTTATAGCCTTGAATTATTCGGTCATCGGGTTTTATGTGAACCGTTGACTTCGTTCCAAAAGAATGCGCACCGAAATGCGGTTTAGTTTTTCTATTCCTCCGAAAAGAAAGTGATGATTTTGAAAGTGAAAAATACATGCTTTTCTCTTGCCCTTAAAAAACCCGTTTTTCTTCATGTTGATTGATTATATATATGAATAAAGAATTTGTTTATCGGTAGTTTTTTTTCATTATATTGGATTTAATTAAAAGAAGGAATATATATATATATATATATATATATNATATATATATATATAATTAAGTTGAATTGTGCCATGCATTAAATGAGTTATGAAACGAAAGAAAGTTTTAAGAATGTCTTGATCCTTCTTATAATCTTGCAGATGCATAAGAAATATATCTTTAAAAAAATGTTTAAAAACTTTTAAAAAAATTGAAAAAACCACTTTTCTATGAGTCTACACGAAAAAGCAATAAATGAAATATTGCATGTAACTTATTTTATTAAGCTTATTTGCCAGAAATTATGTTCATTTTCTATAAAGACTATCTTAAAATGTGTTGCAGGAATTTTTTATAAAATCTTTAAAGAAAGCAGATAAAAAGTCGGTAGTTTATTTGGATTTATTATTGTTATTTGAAAACCATCAACTTTTCATCCACATTCTTTAAAAATTTTATAAGAAAATCTTGCAACACATTTTAAGTTATATAAAATTAATATAATATCTGAAAAATTAACCGTGACGATATAAACTCGATTTTTATAAATTGCACATAATATTTGATTTATTACTTTTTCGTGCGAAACCATGAGGACTTTTTTAAATTTTTTTAAAATTATTTTTTCTTTTGTACTTTTTTGCCTTAGGAATCATTAAGTTAATGAAAAAAGTTTCGCCTTTTACCCCCCAAAAAATTTAAAAGCACAACTATAAACAAAACAAAATAATAAAAAAGTAGTTTCAGATAACTTTAGGAATGCTAACTCGGTGACGTAGCACAAATCCAAATACCATTTGCGTTGATGACTGAACTTGTAAAAAATTACTTAACATTAAAGAATGCGCTATAAAATCTTGAGCAGAATCGTATACAATTTTACTTATAACAATGTCTAATGTTATACTAATGTGAAAAAATAATTTTTCAAATATTTCTCCCGAACGAAATAATTAAAACTTTTGAATGATTTTTCGAATCGGGGGCTAAAAATGCACTTCGTAGAATTCAAAACCTTAGCGCCAACGGTTCTAGAGTTATAAGGGATTCAAAATAATGTCCCGCAACTGGGACAGATAAAACACTGTTTAAACACAAAAGTAAAATTGAAAAAGAAATCATAAGTAATGCGTTAAACTTAACTTACAAATATTTTACACCTTACAAAATATTGTTGCTAAATAACTAGAACTGTTTACTTATTTTATTTAAGAACTCATGTTTAAAATTTAATTTTTTGAATTGTTTGATCAACTAATTAGAGATTTTATCAAAAGCTCTCCATAGTAATGGGGATAATCTTTTTGAATACAGATACATGATAATGACTATTGTGAGTTGTGCAAGATTTGAAATTACAGATATTTATTGTATTTTTCCACATATTGAAACTACAAACATTACACAAGAAACAAATACAGCTAATACGATGAGTCAAAGCAAAAATTCCTCAATTTTTTTATTAAAAAAAATCGATCAAATATAATCATTTTAAGGTAATAAGTGCATAATGAACTGAAGACTTTTGCCAATATTACGAGAGCAATGCGATGTGATTAGCATATTTTAAAGAAAATAAGCTAAACCAATTTTACCATTTTCTGACGCATCTACGATTCACAAACCAACCATTTAATGGAGTTGTAAATTAAAACGCATCTGTCGCTTTAATGAACAATAAGTACCAAAAATTCTTGTTTGAAAAATTTTAATATATTAAACATAATGACTTTTGAGGAAAGAAGTAATGGACGTTTAGAAGAACGAAATTCCGTAATATCGTTTAGAACAATTTCCGAAATCTCTACTCCCTCCCGCAAATCGATTATTCTATCTTTTCCTCCTTGAGGATGCTATTTTCTTGAGTGTGTTTTAACTAAAGGAATTTAGAAAATGAGACTGATTATTCGATCGAAGGCAATAATTTCGAAAATTGGCTAGACTTAAACCCCTAATTTAGAGCTGTAAGATGGTGAGTAAATTAAAGTTTTCGAAAGCTATTTTCCGGCAAAAATAAGACATCAGACCTGGAAAGTTAATCGAGAAGTTTTAATCCAAGGGCACTAATGATTCATTTTTAAATTGTATCCAAATGAGGCAACTGTTGCCATTAGCTGTAAACCTAATTTCATCTTTAACAATTTAATTTAGTATTTTAATCTCGCTATAATTAAGTTGGTTGATGGCAACATGTTCTCTCGCAGACATCTTGGAATTTGACAGTTATTTTAAGCTTCATAGAGTCATTTTTTTTCCAGCTTATTATATCCTATGTTTTTAGCTACTTCAAAACAAAAAACGCTCTCAATTTTACACTAATAAAATTCAATTTTGCTAACTAATCTATCGTGTTAGAAAAAAAATTAAGATTAAAACTTGAAATTTAATGGACACATTAATTAAATATTAGGGAGACCGGAAAGTAATGTCGTTTCGGAACATTAAATATTCGTTAGTTGTAAAAACAAATTCTTTTTTTTTTTTATCTCTTTCGATTTATTTTCGATCTTGCATGGTAAGGCTGCTGCTACCCATGTTGATTACATTATTAATTAAAAAAATAAAATAATAAATAATATTATAATATAAATAATATAAAACAAATATGAAATGTACCGAAACGACATTACTTTCCAGTCCCCCTAATAGTTCCTTGTATGATAATTAATTTCATCCTAACACATTCTAATTAAATGGTAAAGTAAAGAGGCAGCAATTCTAAAGTCTATAAATAAAATAAAATGAAATTTAAAAAAATACGAGCTAATACGTAATGCGAGGATCACCAAATATTTTAATACTTTCAAATGAATATGAAAATCACGGCGAATGAAAATAGCCATTAGTTTCAATAAATCTTAAACTGTCACGTTAATTTTAAAAAAATATTTTCATCGTGTTAACAGACAACAGGATAAAATTTGAGGAATCCGGACAAATTGCATCCACGTGGACTTTTTACCTCATGGATCGACAATTTTTCTTTCAATCTTATTTTTTAGTTGATTATAGATTTCATTTTTAGCATCCTCAACAGTATAATTTTCGAAGCTCATTTTTTTTACATTTACATTAAAATGTATTCATTTATTTTTATTCACATACATTTTTTTTCCTTTTACACAAAATCATATTTTATTTAAATGTTTTAATCAACATTATCATCTTGCTTGTTATTAGTTTAGCTGCTTCGTAAGAATGAACTATTTGTTTATATTTGTTTTAAGATGGCTTGAACAAACGAACAAATCAAGTTCTTGGCGCAAGAATAAATAAAGTTCATGGAGCCACAAGAATAAATGGTGGCTAGTACCTGTTAATGACAAGACACACAGCCAAGTTATTTCAAATTTGACATTCTTTATTACTGGCTTGGTCTTCGGCTTTCTGTTATGATTGGTAACTATGTTTACACACTTTGGATATAAATTCTGGTCACATTGGCACTTCGATTTTAACATTTTTCCAATGTAGTTAATAAAAAAAAACACATCACCCCAACTTCAGCTTCGGCTATGGATTCAGACAGAAGCTTTTATCTGATTTTGTACATTCTCGTAAATTCATCCTGCCCTGCAACCCTATCTAGAGAAGGAAATTAAATAATTAAAATCAGAATTTTTGAAAGTTCTTTCTGCAAAATTGGAAAAAACATATTTTTTCTCAAATTAATCGACATGTTAGAGATTAGAATTTAGTGAAAGATGATAAACAGGATATAAGGCAATAATCATCTTATTGTTTGTCAATCTTTCTAGAAAAAATCTTCACAAAATAAAAACGTTCCTATTCAAATGAAAGAATTTTCAATGCAAAAATATATGAATAACTTGATCTAAAGGTGGACATTAGAAGGCTTTTTTCCTGCCGATTGAACTCCACCATTCAAGGGAACATTGATGGAGACGTAAAATTCTAAAATGCTATTAATCATCTTTATTTAAATTTCGCAAATATATTCTTGCGGAATATATTTTCTCTACTTATCCAGTATCTTTCAAAACATACAGAATGCACACTGAAAAAAAAGTGCATGTAAAATTACCTTATTGTATGATTACTACATTTTGGAGAAAAAAACACAATTCAGGTTAATTAAACGAAAATATAGGGTATTTAAACCATTCATTATATATATATGCAATATTTTGTAAATAAATCATAAACAAACAAAAGCACTAAAAAATCCACTTTCTTATATGAAAAAAGTAAAATTTATCTTTTGTTTTGGAAAGTAATTTTATCAGTGAATATTTAAAGTTGATTTCATTATCCAGTGGTTGAAACATTAAAAGAATTTTAGAAGAACCCATTTTACTCCTACTGTTTAATATAATAAAACTACAACGGTGATCAATATTTTGTACATTAATCATAAACAAACAATCGCAATAAAAAGAAAAACTTTTTCTATAAATTAAGAAAGTAGAACTTGTCTTTTGTTTTAGAAAGTAGTTTGATAAGGTGAACATTTACTGTTGATCTCTTTATCTAGTGATTGAAGCAAGAAAAAGTTTTTAGAAGAACACGTTTCACTCCTGCTATTAAAAAAATAAAAAAATAAAACTATATCAGTGATTACTGTTTTTCACATTAAAGCATTCGAGTCTCAAAGCATTCCCAGTATCCAGCGTACGAAATTAAAACAAATTTAATTAATAAAACTGGATAAATTTAAATATAAAATCTACTTAACGAAACTAATCTAATTTAGTTAATAAATTCCCTAATATGTGATGTCTTACCAATTAACCCACATTATTATCACAGAAAGCTAAATAGAGATACGTCCATCTAAGTCTTACTACTACGTATATAGACAAGCCATTTTTTCGTTTAAGCCTGTTATTGGTTAACTAAATAAATACAAATCAAAAATTTCTTCTCTTAATCATAATAAGCATGTTAATGAAAAACATAATATCTTGTGTAATATAAAACTATGAATAAAACTAGCCTAAAGAAGCATTTAAAATGTATTTAGTATTTAACAATTAAGTGCGCCCGCTTGTAAATACATATGAAAGTGTAAAAGATTTTAGTAAGTCTGCCAAAGGTTTCAGAGAAATTTTTACTGATAAATAATTCAGTTACAGGGTAAAGGTTTGAAGAAAAGAGTAGTAGCTCAGGCGCTGTTCCCGTCATCTAACTGGGATCAAAATTATATGGCATTCCTACCATGGCCGTTAAAAGATAGAGCTCTAAAAAACGGAGTTTGGTGCTTAACGCTGCTTTTCAAAGTTCTGTCGCCAAGGAAAATTAAAAAAAAAAAAAAAAAAGCTATGGTTTAACTTATAGTTTAACTCATAGTTACACTTAAAGCAATGCGATGATTTTATACTATACATATATAACCTTGCTGTGAAGAATTATCTGGGTTTTAGAACAGACAAACAACGTAAATATTTTAAAAGTTATAAAACTTTTTAAAAAATCGCCAATTTGGCGTCGTTTTTCACCTAGATGAAAATTATCAAAATCACTGCCTTATTCTCAGTTTTTGCAAATTTTTATGAGCTTAGGTAATGTAACATTGGAATAAATTTTTACATATTAAAAAATTAGATCACAAACGCTTTTCATTTGCACAGAACTGTGGCTTTTCTCCATTTTGACGTTTTGCGCCATTTTCAAAATAAGCACAGACAGCTCTAACTTTAGATAGGCTTAACTTGACTTTACAATCATGAGTTAACAGTTGCAAATTCACAGCAGTTATAAAAGTAGCATATTATTCCCAAAAAAGCATCATTTTAAATTACGATGGAGCCTTCGAATGAAGTTGTATTTAGAAATAACTATTTTCTCAACCATCTGAAACATTCTAAAGAAACTAATGAAATTTAACAAAACATTAGGAAATAAATGTTAATTATATCTGCAATACAATTGGTAAAAAAATTCAAGTTGAATTCAATGAAATGAAGTCGTTCCGTACATTATTGGCATAAAAAAAAAATTTTTTTTTACCTTCAATATTATGGTAACCGTTCATTTTATCCTTTAAAGCATTCAATATATAAAAATGTCAGTTACTTTATCTGATAGGTTGTTATTTAGTTTTTAAAAATGATTTTTCAAGAAAGTAATTTTAATTTTTTCTCTACTCGGTTGAAAATCAAATTTTAAAAGAAAAAGAGGAGAAAAAAAATATTTATCTATGCATAATTTCTTTTTTCAAATTGATGGTTTAGAATTTTCTTTCTTCAACGATTTTATACGCATTTTTTTTTTTTTCAGTTTCTCTAATCATAAAGTTCAAAAAGAAAATGATATATTAATGAATGCATAATTCCACTCATAAAAACCAAGTTAAATTATGCCTTCAATCCGCCTTCAAGTTGTTTTAAGTCATTTGAGAACATGAAAGAAGAAAAAGGGGTTTTTAAATATGAATATTGGTTTTATCTAAAAATAAAATAAAAATAAAATTTCTCTTTGCTAAAGTGGATAAAGATAAAAAGATGATGAGGAAACAAGATGTTTTGAACAATATCGTTAAATGCAAAATAATTGAAGGTTGGGTTGTATTTTTAAGTATAAATGATAGCTATTGAGCTAGGGAAAAAGGGCTAATCTATTTTGTAATACTAAAAGGTATAATATCTGTTGTTAGTTTTAAACTAAACTATGAAAAGAAAATAATTCTGGTAAAATTACCGTATTTGTATAGCAATGACAATTCTGGTTTAAAAATAAAATAAAAAGCTGTAATTTTTGTTTTAATACCAAAACATACGGTATTTAAACCATTCATTTCCATTCGTATGTGATGGTTTACCAGAAATTTTTGTTCTTAAAATTTTAGTACCATGCATTTAGTAAGAACACAAAACTGAAAAATGAGTTTCTAAGGTATCATGATAAAATTACCACATTTACATGCATGGTAATAAAACCATATTTTATTGTTAGCTTTACCAAAAGTCATTACCAAGGCCTTAAAAATTACTGTGCTTTTTGGTGTTTCCATAGAGAAAGACTAACGTTTAATTTCGCCTTATTCTAATATAGTAGTTTTAACCATACTTTTTCTCAGTGCATTAAAGGCTGTTCAGAAATGATTTCACTCTTATTTGTGAAATTGTGTCAACTTGTAACAAGGGGACGAAATTATCAAGAAGTACCGCATCACACATTTTGGTTCAAATAATATTTGGTTTATATACTCATACACGCATACACACTGTTTTATTCCACTTTTATTTTAAAATAAAAATATTGTTTTTGAATGACTTTGTATTTCTGTTTATTTTAATTTATATCGGAAAAATTCACTCTATTTAAGGTTTAAATTGATACTAGTTGAAAATTAGAATCTAAAAGAAATTGTTCTCCGACATTTATGCTCTTAAGAAAAAATAACATGGATCATTTTCACAAAATTCGAACAACCTTAAAAAGAGAACATAAAATTAATAATAAAATAAATAATGCAAATTTCATTTAAATATTAAAAATACTAATGTTTACAATTTCTCTTTCATAAAAATATTTAATTTTATTGTACATTAATTATGTTTTTTGTAGTAAACCTTACTGTTACTTAAGTACGCCTATGATCATTATTATGGCTTAGCTAACAAATGTCAATAGTATACACGAATAGAGTTTAGAAAATAAAATTTCCTGCATGATTTATAATATAGCGTAGTTTCTAAATTGCGAGTACTACAAGTTCAAGTAATATAACGTGACATTTGACAGAGAGGGTAGAGTTTAATGTGTGACACTTTGTGACAAAAGGGTGGAGACAAAAGAAATGATAAAAAAAAATATTAATGGACAACCATTTATCTCATTCGATTCAGCATAAGAAAATTAGGTCGGAAAATGTATCTTACATGTTCAGATAGCCTCTAGATAGCAATGTCAAAAGTGTACATAAGTACATGTTATGCATAAAGTATATGTATGCTCTTTATGAATAAAGCTCTTTTAACATTTAAACTATTTATTCTACTGACTCTTGTATAATTTTATTCGATTTAACATGGAAAAACTACATGTGAAATAATGTCTCACTTGTTGAGATAGCAATTGTTAAATAGATACAAGCAAGTATAAAAGAGTCTTTGATTTCATAACATGTTGCAGTATAGGCTGTTTGATTACTATGGTCACCAAACAGATCACCTTTTATTTACCAAAGATGTCTATCTGACTGCAAGCAAGTGACTCTCACTTGGTCGCTTTCATCATTCGTATTCTAGGTGTTCTTTTTATATAAAGCTACACGGGAGTAAAATTAACAGCTGGGCATGAATAAAGGCTCTTTCCTTAAAGATGGATGGGTTTTCAATGTGGGTGGTGTAACACATAAGGCATCCTATTCAAAATTATAGAAAAAAATTTCTTTCTAGAAATAATGAAGATTAAAAAAAAGTAGCTTGGGGAAGAAAAGTGAACTATTTCACTGGATCTATCAACGTATTTCTTTTTATCTGCAGAAAAGATTGTTTATATGCTTCGATTTTTAATCTAAAAACTTTTTCTAAAAAAATAAAAAAAAAAATTTCTATTAAAAGAAAAAAATGTAAGTTTTTTGACTATTCTAAGAAAAATTTTGGTGCACGATTGAAATATTTATTTTCAGAGCGACGCATAAAGGAATGATAATTATCGTTATTTTCCTTTAGAATGAGCAGAAACCTTTGAAAACCGGCGTACAATTGAAAAAGGATCATAAAATGTCTACTTAGAAGCAATAAAGGTAAAAAAAGTTACAAGGGAAAGAAAAATTAACTATTTCACGGAAACATATTTTCTTTTATCTATAACAAAGATTGTTTATTTGCTTCAATTTTTTATTTAAAAGCTTTTTTCTAAAAAAATGTAATTTTTTTTTCTATTAAAAGAAAAAAAAAATTAAAATTTTTGACTATTCTAAGAAAAATTTTGATGCATAATTGAAATATTTATTTTCAGAGCGACGCATAAACAAATGATAATTATCGTTATTTTCCTATATAATGAGCAGGAACCTTAGAAAACCGTCGCACAAATGAAAAAGGAGCATAAAATGTCTACTTAGAAACAATAAAGGTAAAAAAAGTTACAAGGGGAAGAAAAATTAACTATTTCACGAAAACCAGCAACATATTTCTTTTTATCTGTAACACAGATTGTTTATTTGCTTCAATTCTTAATCTAAAAACTTTTTCTGAAAAATCTAATTTTTTTTCTATATAAAGAGAAAAAGTTAAAATATTTTTTACTATTCCAAGAAAAATTTTGATGCATAATTGAAATATTTGTTTTCAAAGCGACGCATAAACGAATGATAATTATCATTATATTCCTACATAACGAGAACCTTTGAAAACAGTCATACAAATGAATACCTTACACACCTTTGAAAACGGTCGTACAAATGAAAAAGGCTCATAAAGAAAGGTGGTGCATCAGTGAGAGGTCAATAAAAACTATTAAAAGAGAGATATTCTACTCTTCGTCTTCACTTTACTTCATATGTCTTCACTTCGTCTTCACATGATGCCAGTTACACTATTTTTTCCTCTTACGATATCTTGATTTTCATTGTTTAGCAATTACTTTTTCATTTAAATTTCTCACGTTAAAAATAATATTTTGGTTAAATATTTATTATTCACAACTATTGTGGCTAAACTATTATTATCTTGACAAAATCGTGACATCCTTCGCTCATTTTGAGGGTCTAACATTTGAAATTGTCGATATCGAAAAACGGGTATATTCAGCGAAAGTGCGCTTTGTATCTGATTCCGTAAATTAACAATAATTATTGCAAATTAATAAGCATATCTGAGGCCAGCCTTCTGAACCATTGTGATTTACCTTGTGCTTTCTTACAATATTGAACTCATCCCTCTATCAATAATTAATACTATTTTTTTATATCCAAAGATTAGCGTCTAACAGGGCAACAATAAAATATTCGCCAAAAAACTGCAATTGGCATGATTAACCAAACATTATGCTGACGCCATACAATTGCAACTGTTCACACTTAATAACTTAACTCCCCACTTTATGATAAGAAAACGAAATATTCTACGAGAATAAATAAGGTGGAGAAAAAAAAATGGTAAATGCTTTTTTCGACGGAGACTAATTATCGTTAAAAGAAACGGCTACCATATCCCCAAGTTTAATGATGATTCTTCGTTCGAAATCAAATGCCAAAGGCGTGGTTGTTGATGTAGTTCCATCATTAATTATAACTCTTTATTTTGAATAAGTAACTTTTATTTAATGATACTTTAGAATGTTCTCTAAAATGGCATTTTTCGGAGATGAAAAATACTCCTCGAAGCCGAGTTCAGCTTGTTAAAAAGGAAAAGCTTTAAACGCATGTTTATTGTTGGCGGTTATTTTTTTGGAACCGTATTTAATGCTGATGTTTTAGAACATATGCATTCTCGTGAAAATTATAAAGGTGATTCAAAAGTAAAAAAATCTAATGATGCCTTTGTAATTTTATCTCAAAATAAGGAAAATACTTTAACGCAATAAATTGTTATAATTATATGCAAAAAAAATTCTTTTGCTTTTCGAAAGAAATCTTGCTGGTTGATTTTAACAAAAGAGCATTAGAAAATGGCGTGGCGTTATTTTTCAACCTTTCAACTTGAAGAAGTTAAGAGTTTTTTCTAAATTGTTTTTACGAAATATTTTTGATGTTGGAGAAAGTTTTAAAGGTTCTATAATGATTTTAATTGTAGGTTGTTGAATATACCGCATTTTAGTTAGCATTTTTTTAATACTTACCTACTTGTTAAGCAAAGTTTCACAACAGCAGCCTTTCTTCACGCAAAAGAAATTTTTTCCGTTCCTTTAGAGTTAATGAAACTTTTAAAAAGTCTGTTCCTTTTTTTTTTTTTTTTTGGTAATGATAGGAAACAAGAAAAATCAAATTATATGTCTTACAAAGTTTTTAATGCGAGTTTAAAATACTTATTGTTGTTAAACACTTTTTCTTTCTTCCTTTTTTCTTAAAAAAATTTAAAGAATTATTGTAGCAAGTAGAATAAAAAGTATCAAAAACACGAAATTTTACTTATTCTTTATTACTTCTTTTATTACCCTAAGAAAATTTCGAGCTTTCAAAGAAAAGAATAAAAAAGATTTTCGAAACATTTACTTTAGAGATATAACGCAAAAGATAATTAAAATTTCTTTTTCAAATTATTTATTTTTACGCCTACAGCATTCAAAATTTTAAATAAAAAACTTGCCTCATAGATTTAAAAAATTTATTCTAGTTTAAAACACTAGTTCAACAATTAAAATCATACAGATTTTTTCCAAAATTGCAGTTTCTTCCTGTGTTTTTTACATTTAAAATGTAATTCCGTTACATTTTTTAAAAATTAATATCCATATATATTCACCAAAATATCCAAATAATTTTTATCAACTTCCACACAAATTAAAATAATCATTGGCACATTTTGGTTAAATTCAAATTAATTCCTGTTAAACCTGGTTCTTCTTACATTTTTATTATCTGATAAGAAATAATTTATTAAACTTGCGTAAATTTTCATTTATGACTCCTATTGTGCATATTTTTTTTTCACTTCGGATAAAAATTTAAGGTGCGCAGCCAAATCTTTCAACAAAAAATAAGCACCTTTTAAGTACTTTTCAAGAACTCAAAAAATATTTTTAAGCACTATATACTTTAACAAAATGCAAAATAATTTTCCGACTACATGATCCTGATAAAATAACTAGTTTCTGACAAAGAACTTTTTTCTCGACTATATTAGCCATTATAAAGTGATCAGGAGATTTTTCAGTTCAATATTAGAGGGGGGGGGGGGAATGAAGCATGAATTTAAGAATATCTTGCAAAATGCAGCAGAGACTGCAATAATCTTACCAAACTCAGCTCAATAGACGCACATGCGGACTCGCAGGTATTTCATCAAACATGTAAAATGATTGGCTCATTCATATGCTATGGACCAAATAGATTGTAATATGTACGCCAAATAGATTGTGGTTAAATGAATTGTGAAAATGTTGAAGAATGTGAAAAGCACGCTTTGGCGTAATAAGTGGCGAAAATCAGCATGGTAAAGTAAAAAAATCCAATTTTCGAAAAGGGAAAATTAAGGACTTTTTAAAAACACCCAATGGAAAAAGCACCTTTAAGGGCTTTTAAAACCGAAAATCAAAAATAAGCACTCTTTAGAAACGCTACACACCATGTTATTAATTAACAAAAATGATAATTCCTAAAATAGTTTTAATATTTTTGAATTATTTTATCAATTAATCAGAATTTCATATAAGCCAGGGTGCGTAGCCAAATTATTCAACAAAAAATAAGCATCTTTTAAGCACTTTAAAAAAAATATCATAATTAGGCAGATTTGGAAATTTTTTGACAATTTATGGTTTTATCTTGTTTTAACCGTCACATAAAACAAAACAAAAAAAATTTTGAACATTGTTTTTGACAATTCTGTCAAAAATTATGAAATTTTGAATTATGTAAAATGGATGGCATTTTCATATGCTAGGGACTGACAAAAAGTCGAAATAGATTGGGGTTGAATTTATTGTGAAAACATTGTGAATAGAGCAATGTGAACTGTGTCTTTTTGCATAATTGGAAATGAAAATCAACATAGTAAAGGAAAAAATTCATTTTGGAATAAAAGGAAAATTAAGAACTTTTTAAAAACACCCAATGAAAAAAGCACCTTTAAGGGCTTTTAAAAACCGAAAATAAGCATCTTTAAGCACTTTTTAAAAACGCTACGTACCCTGTAAGCAGAGTTAAGTTTTGACTTTTAAAATACATTACTTTAATAAACTTAATATACTTAAAATACATTACTTGATTGCATTACTTTCTGTCAGTGACAGTGCAATTCATGCAAATAAATTACTGATAATCAAATATGACAGCACACATTTTACTGTTTAATAAAAATATATTAATTTAAACTAAAACAAATTTTTTTTTCATGAATAAGACAACAACAGGAACTAAAAACAAACTCTCAAGACTAGTAAATACAATTTTTTTGTTTATTTTGATAACATTAACAATCATAATACAATATATACAGAAATAAACTTATAATACAAATAAAATAAACTCTATCATAATTAAAAACGCTTTAATTCTCACTTAACACTTAAATTTTAAATGTTTAGTTTAAATTAAATGAGTTATTAAAACTTGAACTCAGAAACACAAATTTTAACTTGAACAGCTTGAAAAAGAATTGGTACTTACATTTTATTTTTTTTTTTACATAACAGACCAACATAGAATTATTAGAACATTCAGAATATGTCCCTGAAAAGGTTTATAAATTCAAGACTTTATATGAATGTAAATATGCTAGATGTTCTTTAAAATTTTTTTCTTAAACAAAAGCTGTCATTAAATAACTTTAAATTTTTTTTTAACTGTACAAGTTTATTTATCCAGCTCTAAAATTTCTATATACAATTCCAAAGACAGCGTTTTACTTCATCACAGATAAGTAATTTTAATAAAAAAAACAACTTATAAAAGATATGCATATAAAAATAAATGAAACAAAAAAACTAAATCTTTGCCAATACAAATAAGGTTATAAATGGTAAACCATTTCTCTTGCTAGAAATAAGTGATTCACTAAAGGAAGTTATGCAGTATATGTAGTTTTAACAAACTAGTCAAAAAGTAAAAATAGTTGATAAATAAAAATGTTCAATATTGAAATACTTTTGATGAAGTATAAAAGTAATTTATACAACAACTGAATGTACAGCAACATATTATATATTCTTTAATAAAAATATCACTAAAAAAAATTGCATACCCCTCCAAAAAGACTATAACTTGCGATTATTCAATTCCTTTCAATATTGTACATTTTTAAGCCAAATTTCTCATTTTAAATAAAAATTACACAATGGGGATATACTTATTAATACTCTAATTTGCAAGTAATTTTGATTGATACATTTGTTTACTATCTACTTTTAAATTTGTTAAAAGAATAGCCAAGGATTAAGTTTCTTTTTAATAACCTTCAATGATAAAATTTGTAAATAAAGAGAAAGCAATAAAATGCCTGAACTTCAATAACAAAAAAAATAAATAATAATAAAATGAAATATCCACAATTTTTAGAAATTGTCATTTTATTTGATATTTAGTTTATCTCAATAACTATGTGTACTGGAAATTAACTCAATATCATTTGAATCAATATCAACTGAAAACTTTACACAATCAACTGATAATATATTAACTCGGAGGGCATAAAGTACAAAGGTCAACATAAATTACAGTTAGAAATTATTTCAATTAAAAAACACTTATTGATTTATTAGCTGTAAATTGCAAAGGACTACACTCAATTATATATAAAATCAGTCCTTAAAGGAGCTAAACATTCCAAAAACTGCAGACTCAGGATTATCACAACTTACTCTAAAATATTAACAAATCATTCATAAAATTTAGAAATAATTAATTACAATTATTGTATATGTAAAAGATACTGAAAACAATTTTAAATGCAATGGCATTTTCTTTTAAGGGCTATACCAAGTACGGATTGCAATGTGTTGTTTTAACTTACTGAAGGGTGAAAATTCAGTGTTAGGGAGCTGTTAATTAGACCCTTGTTAAAGGTTGCATGGTCTCTCTCTTAACCATCAGATTGAAGGGCAAGAAATTAGTGCCGAAGAGGTTTTTAAAGGAGTTGGTTGTTGTATTGAAATATATGCATAATATACATGAATGCACCTTCGACATTTGAAGAAAATTTGTCACTATGGTGGAAAATTTATGAAAATAACTAAAAGCAGCCAAAATTACTATATTCTACCCAACAAACAATTTTAGGGCTGGGATATCCTGGTTGGTAGGACACTGGGCCTATGTCTATGAGGTTGTGGGTTTGATCCTTGCTGGCCGAAGACTCCCCATGTAGTAAATGGTGACTGATGCACATTAAATCTGTCGAGTCTCAATGTCCTCCATGTTCCCATAACAAATCAATACCTCTGAGGGTACTGATCCAGGAGTTTCCTTCTTTTCTGGATTGGTTCAATTACAAGGCTAGGGAGTTGAACATTAGTAGTCGTAAACCCAAAATTGGGTCGGCTGTTCAACGACAGTTATAAAATAAAATAAAACAAAAAAAATTAGATAGAATGACAGAAACTTCGTTAAGTTAATAACTGGTTTTATACTTCCAAAAAATTTTTAAATTGAAAGAAATATATGCTGATATATAAAAAAATCAGTAAAGATTTTTAGAAAAATTAAAACACATATAAAAAAAACAGTGATTTTCGAACAAATTTTGTCAAAATTAGGTGGCAAAAGGGTTGAAACTAATCAATACAAGAGTCAATTAATTGCTTGCCAAAAGGTTTTGTTTATAATTGAGATTTTGTGCTTACAGAAAGTTTTTCCTTTTATGAAAGTCTGGCGATAGACATGGTCTATCATGCAAGTTATTTAATTTACTCTGTAATTTGATAAAATTTCTATATGTATGTAGTTAAAAATAACTATGAAAAATTTCATTCCAAAACCTTTTCCCCGTGATGTTTTTTTTTCTCTCTCTCTCACCATTTTCTCCTTATTTCATTTTTTTAAATTCAAACACTTTATTTATAATGATTATTTCTTGCAAAATATGTACACAAAGCATGTAAATATTATCCAAAATTTAATAGTTGACAGTGAAATATTAATAATAAAAAATAGGGAACTACTAATAAAATTTCTAAGCTTAAATTGGAAATAATTAAAAAAACACTTACAGATAATGAGATAATTTAAAAATCAGTTGGACCATTTCACACCAATGTTAATTTTTTTTCTATTTTGATTTTTATAAAAATACCTATCAGATGTAGAGTTTTCCTCATATCTTCCAGTGAAAATTTATTTCAAACTACAGATTTTAATGGTCAAGTAACCATTATAGCATCAGTAGTAAAATTAACTGAAACATGTCATAAAAATGTACTTGTTTTTACAGATGTTAGTACACAATTATCTTTTCTTTTACTTAAACTGCAGCCACAGTTAAAGTTTGCAAAAATATTTCTGAAAAATGCAGTGAAATATAAAAGTATCTAAAAACAAGTTAATTTCTGTTTGTTAATTACAACAGCATCTTTTGAATTACAATTACACAAGAAATTAATTTTATTAATTAAAAGTACATTTGCATCGTTTCTAAGGTCACATTCCAAATGTAACTATGCTTGAATTAATGCTTCTCTTTGTTTTTTAACAAAACAATACAGTAATATAATTTTTTTATTATCTTGAGCTCTTAGTCTGTTACAATAGAACTACTAAATTACGTTCTTTTCAGGAACAAAAGTGAGAAGAATAAACTAATAAAAAATATGTAAATTAATAAACTCAATATAGTAAACAATTTTCAATACTATAGGCAATACACACAACACAAAGCTCGTGAAAAATAACATTGATATATGACTTGAGAGACACAAATAGGAGATTAATTAAATTGACAAAGATTTTAAGCATGTGAGACAATTTTTTCAGGTGTTGCTACCCAGATCAATCGTCATCTTCAGGCAAGTTTAATGTCAACTCAGTCAGAGCTTTTTGTACTTCAGCATTAATTTCAGATGAGTTTGGAATATCTGGGGTTACCCATGATTCATCTGTATTTTCCACAGTTTCCCGACAAACTGGGCATGTTTTATTAGATACATTCCTAATAAAAGCAAAATATATTAGAAGGAACTAATGTTGAACATACAAAATTTCTGTATTACTTCATAACAGTGCTATTTAAAGTGTGTTTATAGTGTAATTTTTGGGTAGGCTATAAATGCAGCCTGACTTCCATTTAACAAAGTCGCTACATCCTGATAAAAAGTTCGTAATATGAAACATTCTTTATATAGAAAATTATCATTTGAAATACTTAAATAACACAATAATAACTGGTTTTAAATTCATAAACACTAGACATAATTAAAATAACAATTGATTCACCTTTATCTTCATCTTAATCGTTTCAAATGATTTTAACATTTTATCATATGAAGGTTTGGTGATTTCTTCATAATACGAAAACCTCAGAATGCCCCGGTACCCAGGGAATATTATCACCTCTGCTTAATTTAGATGGCCTTAATATGCCGATTAATTAACACAGACAATAAAATCGGAGACAAATGTGTTCCTTAGCTTATGGAGAAGTGTAAATTACACAAAACATTTAAGCTCGTTAATTAGGAAAATAGTTGAAGATTCGACCACTTAATGTTAATTTTACTTTTTATGTATTTTTTCATCATAAATAAGTTTAATATTTCTCAAGAAATATTCAACTTATTTCTTTCAAATTTTGGATTTATCATTGAAATTTACATTAGAAATAATTATCTTTAAACATTAGTGAATTAAATATTAAAAAGCTATAAATAAAGATAATAAACAATTTTCTACATGGAATTGTCTTTGGAAGAACAAGTATTATAATTGAAAGCAAAATTTTTTAATTTACTTCATCAATTCCACAAATAGAGCAAAGTAGGAATCATTCTGCTGCAAAATTAATGGATCATATTTTACCACTTTCACGAACCACTACCCTCATACTTTGAGGATTAGGAATTCAAATCTGCCAAAAAAAATTTTTATCCAAAGAAAGTACAATTTTGTGCCAGATTTAAGACATTGTCTGCACTAAATAAACCCAACAAGAATCTTGGGCCGGCCCTTGACATTTTGGCGCTCCAGGCAAAACCTTAATTTTGCAAGCCAGAGCACAAGGTCAAGAAAACTGGAATGGGCACAGTAACTCATGGCTCTTGATTTTAGCAATGTACATAAAATATATTAAAACACTTTCTATAATTATTTTTTTAAAAAAATAACTTTTTATTATTACAAGAATAAACAAAACATATTACGTGAAAATATTTAGTCACATAGCAGTAAAGAAATATAATGGACGACACAGATTTTATTTTATGTTGCTATTGCTTTTAAAGCCACATTAAAATTAGCTGAAAGAGTAACTATGGGTAATTCACTATGGGATACACTTGTTATTAGTTAGCACATATGTTTAACTGAATTCTTAAAATTGGAGGCAAGTATTTTTTATTGTGTTAGCGTAATATTTTCTATAAATAATATTTTTTATAAATGTCAAATTATTTTATTTCGTGAATCAATCAGAAAATATCTTTCAGAATTTGTATAAATTTGTTTAAAAAAATATTAGTCATCGTCTTTTAGATACCTCAAGCTAAAATTAATATCTTTTTATGATTTTCTGGGCATTTTAATAAAATTCTCTGGCATTTCTTTATCTCACTGTTCAGTGACACCCTGGTTTTAAGAAGTTGTAATAAATGTTTTCTTTTTTTTTTTACAAAATAATAATTTAAGCATAT
The DNA here is from genome assembly GCF_043381705.1 of Parasteatoda tepidariorum. Classification (NCBI taxonomy): domain Eukaryota; kingdom Metazoa; phylum Arthropoda; class Arachnida; order Araneae; family Theridiidae; genus Parasteatoda; species Parasteatoda tepidariorum. The sequence continues at coordinate 32,825,455 of NC_092210.1, forward strand.
TTCTTCAAATTTTAATCTAACTTAACAGAGGTCATTTCTTATTCAAACTTATATGGTAACAAGAGTTACTATTTTCACAAAAATCAAAACTTTATTAGAATTAAAGTATTATATAGACATTGAACTGGAATTATTTTTAAAGAACAATAGAATTTTTCTCATTATTACCGATTTCAAAACAATATTTTATACACTTTCCCCAAAATATTTGTTTTACTATTTACAAGATATCTGCAAAATTTCAGATTCTCAAATTCATGACTAATTCCAAGAATTTTTCATGACTTAATGAAGTTACTATTTTCTAAGATAAAAACACAACAATAAATTTAAAAAAGCATTATAAAAACATTCATTGAAATGATAGGTATAACCAAAACTGTTATACTCTGCATCTTCATAGATTTTAAATTTAAAAAACAGAGTAAAGAAAGAGTTGAAGCAATAAAATAGCTGAAAAAAATACAAAAGCGAATAATTCCTTTTTTTTTCTGCAGAATTACATTCTAAAGATACTTTTTTTGTTCATCAGAAAGGAAAAAAATACTCCTGATTTTTCTGTTCTCATTTCGGAATAAAAAAATTTGCCAATGGCTGGCTTGCCTGCAGCTAAAATTTTAAATTTATAAAATAAAAATAATAAATAATAACAAAAATTCTGAAATCACAGATAAAAGATAATTCGCTCTAGAAATGAAGTTTCTTCTTTCATTTTTTGAAAACACATCATAATTTTTAAAGAACACAACAAAACATTTTATATTTTAATCAAATATGATTGTGAGTGGGGATTTCGTTACAAATTCAGATATTCGGAACACCATGAAATTGGGGGAAGGGAGATAAATTCCATTTTAAAAATTAGATTTTTTGGTGACCTAAATCCATGACTTTTCGTGATTTTTTTTAAAAAATAGCTCAGATCATGACATTTCATGACAATTTTTGCTCAATACCAAAATTTATGACTTTCTAGGTGCTCGAATACCCTGTATTTATTCACAAAGAAACATAAGTGATATTAGATACTAAATGTAATGGAATGAAACAGAGTTACAAACTGAGTTAAATGTAAAAATAAAATAACTAGAAAGCAAACAAAATAAAAGGAAAGATCATCGGGGGCCTTAGGATTATATACAACTACATACAAATGAATTGACACACGGGTATGTATACAAAGAGTAAAATTCTTCATTCTAAAGTTTCAATGTTTTTTAATACAAATATAATTTTTTATGTGCACTTCTGTACATTATTTCAAAATAAACATTTGATGACCTTAATGAGGAGATTGAATCAATACAACAAATTTCAATATTGTGAACATTAAAATTTAATATAATTGTAAAAAAATATATAAATGGGAAGTAGTTTTACAAAACTTCATCATTTGTTTAAAAAACTCTAAAATAACATGTAATACACACAAAATGCTTTATAAATTTTAAATTTAGAAACTTTCGTATATTCTGGTGTAAAGTCTACCCCATATTTTTTATTCTAAGATAGCAAATTTCCGGTACATTACGTGTATAAGTCCACCAATGAAAAAAAAAAAAAACAATTATGAAAACTTTTATTTCATTGTAAAATCTTTTAAAAAGTGAAGAATTTCAAATTCTATGAATGGGGGTAAATATGATTTTATGTGGGATGAAGTTGAATCCATTGCAGAGTGAGGTCTCTATGACAACACTGCTAAAGTTATTGAAATCCCACTTTGATAATGTTCTGCAAATTTTAAATTTGTAGCTTTATTGTTTAAGTTTTTACTGTGCAATATCTTTTGAAATACTCTTGAATAATTTATCTTAACTTTTCTTATTCATAATTTTTTTCTGAACACATTTATAACATAATTGATATTAAAAAAAAATTTTTTGTAAAAAAATATTATGAGAAATGATTATGAAGAAGTGTTTTATCTAATTAAATTAATACATACGTTAATTAAGCAGATATTTTTATTAGAAAATAAATAATATTAATCTAAACAAAAGTGGTATTTTAATTTTGTGTAACATCTTTGAGTATTTTTATAAGCTTAGAATTATTGTTAGAACATAAACCTAAAACTAAATAAATGTATTTATTTCTTACCATTGTTCAATGCAAAACAAACAGTAGGCATGAGTGCAAGGAAGAGTTACTTCCGGTTTTCTTTCCATGCATATTATACAATCTTCTGTTTCAGGATTTTCTCCGGATGTAATCCTAAAATTAAAAGTAATTTATTAACTAGAATAGTTAAAGTACTTCTAAATACAAATGTTCAATTGATAAATGGTAAGATAAATTAATATTATGCATGAAGATTGTATCATAAATGAAAAAAAAGGTAATGTGGGGGTAGTATTTATCGACAATGTCAACCTTCATCTATGAAATGGTACCCCGACATAGAGTCGAGTTAGCATGTCTTATATACTAGTGAATTGTAGTTGTAATTTTTGTAGTGGTAGATACGCTACAGTACTCCCCCACCAGAATTATAGCTGTGATAGAATTCAACACATGGATACCACTAGTTGATATATTTGTGACAGATCGGGAGAGCTGGATTAAGGTCACTGGGTTTTGAACATTAGTCATGAGAGCTGTATTAAGATCATGGTCGCAGTCGCTCCTGTGTTGCCTTTAGCAGTCGGATGAATGCAGGTTGGCGTTGTGTGTGATCGAGACGAGACTGAGTAGCAAAAGTGCGAGGAGGTGGATAATGTCACAGTCACAAGTAGCAAGTCAACAGTTCAATGTGGACCATCCAATGAAGTAGGAGTTACCAGATCGAAGTGGGCGTTACTGCCAAGGTAGGCATGTTCACATCATGTCCGAAGGTCACCAATATGGTGATAGTATTTATCAACAATGTCAACCTTCATCTATGAAAAAGTACTCCGACATAGAGTCGAGTTAACATGTCTTATATATACTAGTGATTGCAGTAGTAATTTTTGTAGTGGTAGATATGCTACCGTAACATATACAACTTAAGTGTTGTAGAGAATAGTAGTTGAAAAGATATTTCTCATTAAGCTCTTTGTTCATTTAGCTTTTACATTAGCTAAATGAACAAAATACACTAAATTTAAATTACATTGTACAATTATTACATCATTAATACAGACTACTTAATTTTTTTTCCATTCATACTGTAGATGTTATATTAGCTACAAAATAAATATTAGAATTTTAAAACCCAAAATCTGACACATTTAAAATGCAATAAAGTTAAGATGGAGGATAAAAGAAATCGTAAAAGAATAAGTAAATTTGAGTTTATTAGCCACAATCACAACATATAAGATGCACGTAGCAAACACTGGGTTGTTGGTATTCCAGTATTGGAAATATTATGAAAAATAAGATGACAGAAGCCATTCAAAAGACGAAACTTACTTTCTATGTTTCAAAACAAAATTTTAAATATTGAAATGAAACCAAAATGAAATTAATAAATTTTAAAAAGAATAATTGTAATTTAATTTCTTAATTGAACACCACTGTGCTTAAAAAAGTTTCCTCCCCCCCTTTTATTACTCAGATGAACTACATTAGAGAGAAAATTAGTTTGTAACTATGAAAAACAATTACTAATTTCTAACAGTGCTTTTTACTTAATTCCCTGCAACAATGTTATGAAAACGTAATAATACCTTAAAAAACAATATTTAATAGAATTATAGAAAGAAAGAAAAACTCACTCATCCAAAATCATAGATGCTGAAAATTGTTTCAATAAACCACTGGGGTTTTCTGATTTGGCACTAGCACAGTTCTCAATTTCTTGCTTGTAGTTCATATGATACAGTATCATTTTGTAGCCTGTTAGGAACTGCCTCAGGTTCAATAATTTGTAAACTAATGATCGAGGAGGAGAAGTTAAGTGCTAGAAAGAAATATATATTCAAAAAAATAAATAAACGCTTTGAAATAAAAAAAAAATTATAAAATATTGAATTATATAAAACCACGAACACTTTAAAAAATATTAACAATAACCTCACACAAGGTTGACTGGTTTAAATTAATGTGATTTAAACCACAGTTTTCTTTTTTTTTTAAATTTAAAAAAAAATTTTTACAAGAAGAAATTTTTTAAATAACTTAAGTTTTCATTATTAACATAACACAATGAAAAATAGTAAATTTTTTCCATAAAAATCTCTTTAATCTTGACCTAATATGAATCTGCGTTACTTCAAATGAATAAATGTGCTACGTAATTTTTAAAAGATTATGTATTACTGTTCTTTTGCTAAAATATATAATGTGAGTAAATTTAAAGTCAAGTCGTAATGTGTCTAAAAATTATATAAATAATGCAGACCATCATTATTTCCATGTTCAGATAGTTTATAAAATTATTCAAAAAATGCAATTATAGAACAAGGGACAATCTAAAGTTTCACCATTTTTTTTCATCTTGTTAATTATGTTTTTGCATGTGACAAGCATAAATATATTATACTTGCTACAATCAAAAGCATAAATGGAGATGAGGTGCTTTTCTGAATTTTATATTTTATTACCAGATTTTTTTTTCTTCTGTTGTCATAAACAAATTATTATTGTATGTTCTACACAGCATGTTTTTATTGATTCTAATATTTTCAAAATACAATGCTTATATAAAGGGCATAATTAAACATTATACAAAATTCATATGCATTTAAAATTTAACCAATGTATTATAAGCGCATATTGATATGCTTAAAGCTTCATTGTGTTAATTAAAATGACAAAAAAGATTTATATTTCTTATTTTTAATTAAATCATTATAGAAAAACATACCTTTACTATTATATATACATGCCAATTTGATGTTTTTAGTACTTTCATCATTCCACTATTTTCAAGTATTTTTCAGTTGAAAATAAAATGTTTCTTGTTCTCCTTAAAGTTGAAATGAATTGAATTGGGGAAAAATAATCATTTTATTCATTAAATTGATATAAAAGTTGTAAATTGAGTGCAGTCTATTAATGATGTTAAATATTTCCTTAAGTATTAGTTTGTTTTATATATACAGGATAACAAAAGGAAACTCTTTTCCTTTTATTTTTTGTTACTAATATAACGTTTAAATATTAAGTTTCTATTTTTAATATTTAAGTTAAAATATGAAGTGATGTATTGTATAAGCACATTCAAAATATTCATCGATTCTTTTTTAACTGCTTGAAAGTTGATTTACTGCACAAATTAGAATTTACTAAAGAGGGATTTATACAAGAGTTTTAGTGATTTGATGGCCCACTTCAACACAAAAAAAAAATGAAGATAAAAACTTTAAATTATCTTTTTGTAATACAATTTTTTTAAATATTTCTAAAATAAAATATTTATTTTAAACTAAAGAGCTTAAATTTTAGTCGCTCATAGCTGATAACTTGTCAGATAATATAAGAAAATTGATTTAAAATAAGAACTGAATGATAGATCGTGAAATATTGATTTAAATCCCATATCCTCACAATGATATAGCAGTTTTCATTTCTTCGGGATACACTGAAACCCGGATATAAGAATATGCTTGCGCTGTAACGATACAAAGATTTAACATTCTTGGATTCACTGTAACTATGTTAAAGATAGGCAAAGACAATGTTGGTTTTTTCTAGCGATAAAGATATTATTTCAACAAATTAATGCAAAAAAATATCCTTTCTGCAATGTCATACCAAAAATTAAAAAAAGTCATGGCAAAAGTTCATTTTAAATGTATATCCTAATTAAATTAAATAACTTAATCTCAAAAATGAACATAAATATTTTTTTTGTCAATAAGATGCTGAATTTTAATTGATTGATAAAATGTATTTAAATAGTAGACCTGTTGTATTGGTTTCATATGATTCACATCATCTTTAGTAATTGTTAAGTATTGGACTAAATAGGATAAAGAGGATGTATTTAATAATCTTGGAAGTGAACAAAAAAAATAATAGAGATTTGTGATTTACCCGAACACAAACTATTTTTATAGTGTGTTTCCAAAAGAATGTAGTATCACTTTCCTCTTTAATCTTAAATTCTAGCCTTGAGTTGCCGTCATCTGCAGCATGCGCTAATCTAAGAAATGGGGGAAAGGAAACAAAGTTTAAAAAAGGTAATCAACAAGAATTTTCAAAAAGTAAAATTTGTATCGTGAAATATGTGTAAGTTGACTAATTATGGTGCACTTTACTGGTAATCTAATAGAGAGGCATGTGCCATTATTTTTGTTTCTTCTTAATCGATTGTTATATCTCTCTAATTCAGAGAAATTCTAACAAACACATAAACTAATGGCATAAATATTCCTAAAAAGTTTTTTTTTTTAAATATAAATAGAGTACATACATCACGATAATTTTTATCCCCAGAACGAAACAACATGAGTGGATGGTGAATTAAGAGAGAAATTCTCTATCTTTCACTTCACCTTGTTATTTCAATAGAAGAAAATTGATGTAAGAATTTTCAAATCAAAATTCTAGGCAGAATGGTTTATTGCTCTGCATTTTTGTTATACAGACAAATTTGTTAAATGAGGACCTTATACATTTTATAGTTAATTTATCACTTTTTGGAATGCAATTGTTATATTTATTATACAAAGTGAACTTTTAAAATGTTCTTATTTTCCTTAAAGCATCATAATAATGCAGATTATTCTATTTTATTCATTCTAAAATTCAAATTTTTACCTTTAAAACTATCTTACAAATAAAAATAAACAAAGAACACAACTTAACAATAAAGTAATGATTACAATGTGGCTTTGAGGAGAACTCCTCGAGAGGGAAAGTCTGGGACTGTCTGTTACTATGGAAACAAGTTAGGGTACATTTCTGATGGGAGTGAAATGGAGGAGAGATGGTGTCGATTGATTTACTTACGGCGACCTATGCCAAGATTAAGACAAAACTATTCACCCCAAACCACAGTCTTTTCTTCATAACCACAGTACCCACCACAACGCGCGAGACAGATGTCTGAAGGAGTTCTCCTGAAAGCCCCACTATATATGGAATTATTAATTATAAACACATAATTTTTTTTTCTAATTTTAGTGCTAAAATGAAGTAAGATACATTTTGATGGCATTGTTGTTTACTCCTTAATTTCTTTATTTATGTTGTATTTTTATTACTTTCTATAATATTTTTGAAAGAATAAATTCTTCAATATTCTTTCATTTTAATTTTGCTTTGAACTGATTAGTTAGTAGTATATTTACTGAGATAAATATATTTACTGAGAGAAATAAGGGGTTATGAAGGATAATTACAAAACTATCCAATAAATAGGACTTAGTTTTGTTTAGCAATTAAGAATTATTTTTGCCTCTTTCTTGTTTCTCGACCAACGTATTTCACCCAATGATGCTTGATTCTGGTGCTCTACTGGGAACTGTGTCTTTACAATCAGTCTACTATAGGGAAGGAAGCAAACAACATGCTGGTGGCCTCATCAATGGGAATGTCAAGATTTTTTCTTACTCATTTCAACAATGAATGTGCTTCACCCATCCATCAATTCACAAGAGCAATCTCTTGCAAATGTGAGCTTGAATTTCCCCTCGGGCTTCAGGCTTTTTCCTCCTTCCATAATTTTTTTACTTCGAACAATTGTTTTAACCCAAAACACATTTATTACGAATCCTTAGAACATAAACAGACTAGTAATTATTATCATGTTGTAAATTGGAGTTTGTTACAAATTTGTACATGATGTTGTACAGTCCAAAATTTGTCTGAGCCTGCCACATTTACAAGAAAATTTTATAAGAATGCCATTTATAAGAAAATAATAATTTTAAAAAATACCATTTTTCGAGCAAATTGATATCAATCTGCTATATTAGAGTATTTTTTCATTAAATTCACATCGATCAGAGAATTCTTGAGTAATCCTGCAGAAAAATGAAATTGCTTAACAGGCCGCATCAAAGAATAAGCCAAACATCATGATAATTTGATTTTTAAATACAGATAAGAGCTAACATATTTTCCAGCAATTATCATGATCTAATAAAGTGTGAGGTAAATTATTTTTAACGTTTCGATGTTTCCTCCAGAATTGCTTCAAAGCAGGTCCCTATTAAAATCTAAATGCATCAACATCCAACTACTAATTTTCAACAAGAGATTAAAAATTTAAAACATAATTTAAAGCAGAACTTCAACCTCAAAGAGTTTAATACAATTATTTTGCCTTAATATGAGGTTATTATGTTCAATAAGACCAAAGGATATCAATCATATAAGTAACAGTATATATATATAAGAAAAATTAATAAATATACAAAAAAAAAAACCTGATTTATATATGTCTGTAGAGAGAATAATAATTATTATACAGCAAACCACATGCATTTGTAAGGAATCAATCTTTTTATTATTATAATTATCTCATGCCAGACTTAGTCATGGACCACAATATATTAGCAAAGTTAGAACAAAATTAAAATGTATCTACTTTGATTATAAACCTACAATAAAAGAGTAACAAATATGAAACTAATAAAATAAGGCATATAAACATACATTTCATTGACTTGATTTAATTTCTCTAACAATTCTTCATGAGAGATATCAAGTAAATTTTTAATGGTATGAGCTTCTTTAACAACATCATCTTTTATTTCTTCCAGTTGACTTGTAAAAGATTGGCCCATAGTCTGAAATGTAAAACTAGTATGTAACACAAATCATACTTATCATTGCCTTAAGACAGTGGTTTCAATAAACTTTAGTAACTATTGGTCCTCAGGACCCTGGTCATTCACATTTCCACTTCACTTTTTAAAATGACATATATCTCCCATTTATATTTTTCAGTGACAGCACTCTACACAGAAATCACAGTAATTGTAATTTTTTAACTCTAACTAACAGCTGTCAAATAGTTTTCTAAATTTTGTAAAGTTGTGGTTTCAGTACCGTGCCATTTTAACACCTTTAACCTTTTGATGATGGCTGGTACAAATGGTGTACCAGAACAATGGATGTTAGCACACTAAAAGCCGTATCCAAAAGGTTAAAAACATTAGACAGTATACAATTATGCTTTAATAAAAACTTAAGAACATTTTTTTTAAGCTAAGGCTATGCTTATTTGTTTGACATACATAAAGAAAATATACAAATAAAAGTGCTTTTCTCATATTCTAAAAATTGACTAATTAGTTAGTAACACAGATTTAAGTTAAATATAGAGTTAAAAGTTTAAAATAAAATCAACTAATTGAAAAAAAAATAGCTTATTCAAATATGTATTAAATACTCAATTCCATAAAATTTATACTCTTCTTTAAAATAAAAATGGCCCTTTGTGCTCCAAAGCTAAGACATTGTTTAATCATTAGTATGAAAAAGATTTTTTTAAAAATTCAATTGTTCTATAAACTTAAGATTATTTAGTAAAATTTTGACTTAAAAATATGTATTACAAAAATGTTTACAAGAAATAACACTGAAATGATTAACAATAAAAAGGCTTTGAACTGAGATACACATATCATAATTATGTTAATTAATACCATAATCATCATAATTAACAAAATAGATATACCATATCATTTGACCACCTTTACCTCATATTCTTTTGCATCATTCTAAAAAAATTAGACATGAAATATCTTAAGAAATTTTTCCTTTTCTCTACACTTAACTTCAAACTAACAAAAAAAAAAAAAAAAAAAAAAAAAAAAAAAAACATGTGGTGGAATTTGAATTAGAACAGTAGAGAAATTTAGAAATTATAAGGATGTCAGTTTAAATCATCCACTGATTTAAATAAAATTTAAATTAACTTACAAATTTGTATTTACAATCAAATAAAATTAAATCTTAAAATTTAGTGTGTTGTTAATAATATATGGATTTCAATATTCAAAGAACTTTTAAAGCAAAAGCAATTGTGATGATAAATATGCTGCACATATTTGCATACAATCTACATTTAAGACAGTGATGCAAAAAGTTATAAAAAGAAATAAAACAATCCTGAATAATAAATTAATACAGACATGTAATCCCCCCCCCCTTATATAATCAAACATTTAGGAGACCTGTTTTCAGCAAGCATGTATTAATCATCACCTAATAATAATTATTTTCACAAAATATGTTAAAATAAATATTTAAAAATTTAGTTAAGCTATTAGAAATAAAATATACCTTATATCTGATAACACAATCATATCAAAATATATTTATTTTAAGCAAGGATTTATTACAAATCTGAATTTAACCTGATGAATTTCTGGAGGATATTTCGGTATCGTGATCCGTCAGATTTCTGAATGGATAGTGAAAACTTAGTTAAAAGAATTAGTAAGAAATATTCTACTAAATAAAAAATTATGCATTATGTCACTTTAATTAAATGGAAAAGATTTTTCTTAAAAAAATCCTCAGTCAAAAAGATTATACAAAAGGTTGACATAAACTTCGAAGAATCTACATTTTCTTGAAATTGCTCATATTTTTGCAAGAAAAGAAGAAAGAGATACTTCAATTATTTGTTCGTAATTAAAAAATAAAAATTTAGTTTACTACGTCAAACAATAATATATGAAAATAACCTTCTCAGTAGGTTTTCAGTCTCAACCAGTCTAATTTTAAAAAATGTATTAAGGAATATTTCGCCGTTTAAAAGTTTTTTTATTCATTTTAACTATTTTATATAATTTCCATCATTAGGAATGAATTCAATAAACACAAGAAGGGGAACCATCCGAGCGAAAAATCAAAATATTTATTAAGACGGAATCTGCAGGTACAGTTACAAAAGTTTATATCAATTTTCATCACGTGAGGCCATCAGAAATGTTTCATTCTTGCTGCTGTAAGTCTCGCAGTGGACTGATTATTTAACGACATAGGCAAAAGTGTGCCGCGACAAAAATAAAGGTTGAGAATCGATGACATAGAAACTGAAGTTCGCCACACTATGAAAGACCTTGGCAACAGATAGGAAGCAACGCAGCAACAGATTTTGATCTACGTTGCCATTGCGATGGGGATAGAAAGCAACGCAGCAACAGATTTTAATCTACGTTACCGTTGCGATCGGTGGAGACCCAGCTTTAGCGTTAGATTCGTGATCGATCTTAGACCCTCTCCTCTTCTTCTCAGTTGTATATTAATGTACCTACGAAATTTCCCCCTTTCTTATTATTTTTCGTAGTTAATTATCTGAAATATTTTTTTACATTTCCATGACGCTTTTTTTAGAACTATGTTCAACGCAGTTTCCAGTTCCATGCAATTTTCTAACTTAAAAAATGTTTGATCTACTTGATGCTAAGTGTTGCCGTAGGTAGAGAATTCTGCTCTACGCCACCTGTAGCCTATTTCGATCGCCAATTGTAAAATGTAATTTGAGTAATATTTTGCAAACTTTAAATAATGTTAAAGAAAAAACACCAAAGTAATTCGATAACTTTAGAAACGGCAAGGCTACGCTTCTGATCAGAAACGTAACATTTTAACTTGGAGAGAATTGAACCTCGGCCTACTGTGATCCGGCTCAATGGTCTGCAAGAATGTACGAAACAATGACATGTACATAAAATCCCACCATTAATCCCCGATGATTCTCTCCATAACCATTTATTTTGGAGGTCACTTTCTTATATATTCCACTATAATAAGAATTTTGATTACGGTACCCAGGTCCAGAAGGCCAATTCACCAAATGGCATAGATTCATCGCTTGACGATTCATTCTTGTATCAACGCAAAAGTTTAAGTCGATGGCCAAATCTTTATATAATGAAAATTTTAAAAGTCCGACCCACCTTTTCGCAAAAATATATCTTAAAAGTTACATAAATTTTAGATAATAATCTAAGTGAATTTCTTTTTATAATTCAATTTCAAAAATATTTCAGCTTAACACTCATAGAAAAAAATGGTTCTGTTAATAGTAAATTCGGCTGTAAACTTTTATACTATTTCCAATACATTACTTTATATTGAACTTTAACTAATCAATGTTTTACAATGAAGTTGATCTATGCTACATACATTCTTTAAGATATTTTTAATGACAAAAGCTGTTATGTGTTGCTTTTACCCTAGATTTCTCTGTAATTGGGTATAATATGAAAAAAACACTACTACTTCGATTTAGTAGGAACAACATATGACGCAATGCTAAACGAATGGAATTTAGTTGTTGTTTATTTAGTTATTGTTATTAGTAGTTGTTGTTATTTGTTTTAGTTGTTGTTGTTTATTTAGTTGTATTTAGTTTCAATAACTTTTCTTTATAATGCAATAAAATCTGGCGAGCAGCTATTTAAACGATCGAACACTTCGTTTGTTTATTTGTGGCTTGAAGTTAGGCTCGCAGAAAATGCCGTTCATGGGTTAAATTTAGTAGGAACAACACAACCTGTGACGTAGGCTATATTATACCCAATTGTATTTTTTTATTTAGCTAAAACTTATGAATATAGAAAAAAAGATAATAATCATATATTATTTTTCTTTTTTTTTTCAGAATTTATTGAAAAGTGTAGCAGATACAGGAGTAGAAGAGTTTTTTCTTATGCAATACTGGGATGTTGAATCGCAATCAGAGCCGGATGGGCAACAATGTTGCATATCAGCACAGCAACTTGCATTTGGATACGGGCAGCAATCATATCCACTTCCTTTTCGATGACAACAAGTTGATCCAGTAGAACAAACTGAACTATCAGGACAAAGTATGAAATTGGGCATTTTGTTAAAAGCAGATTTCAGATTCAAAACTGTCTTGAAATAGACTCGTTCTGGATTCTGCTCAGAATTGCACTGAAGTGTGGTGAGGTTGCATACATAATTTTGTGGGCAACAATGAAATCCATCAGAACAACATACAGCGTTGGGTAAAGGACAACATTCCCAGCTTTTCCAGTTTTCGCAACATGTCTGGCCTGTAAAATTAAAGTTTCAAATAAATGAAAAATAATTTATAGTTGTAGTTCATTTACGTCGCACTAGAGCTGCACAATGGACTATTGGCGACGATCTGAGAAACATCCCTGAGGATGATCCAAAGACATGCCATCACAATTTTGATCCTCTGCAGAGGGGATGGCACCCCCGCTTCGGTAGCCCGACGACCTGCACGCGAAGTCGAGCACTTTACGGTAGAATAGTTTACCGAGGACCAATACCGCACACCCTCGGTCCCTACGCAGACTGATCCAAGTGGTCACCCACCCGCACACTGACCGAAGCCAGTGATGCTTGACTTCGGTGATCTGCTGGGAACCGCGTCTTAACGATCAGTCCACTGCGGGACAATAATTTATAGAGATGAGCGAAATATAATATTAACTTACATACTAAATTAACACCACACCTACAGACAAATTTTTAGAGTTTTTATCAAAAATAAATGAAAAAACTTGCTTATTAGGTTCAAAAATTAATATTTAAGAGACGAAACAGCAAAAGCGTAATCGAATAGCAATCAATCGCTTTTGAGAAAGACGGGATAAATAACATAAAAGTCAGCTTGTTTGCCGTGTGAAGTTTGAAGGTTTTTTCTAATAGCTGACTTTCAACTGCTTACTGTTTCCTCCGACAATCAAACAAGTTTTGCTATCTCTAATCTTACTTTCCTTGTTAATGATTAGTCTAATTTTGATAACGCTTTTGTTTTTATTCCTTGTTTTAATGTTAGTTAGAGATTCTTAGTTTACGCGTTGCTTTTTAATTTTTTCTTCGAGGGTTTTAAAAACACACACTAAGCTTGTTGCTGAAAAGTGTAAATAAAATTTAATAAATATTGGATTCTTTTGTTATTCAAGGAACGAAATTTCCACTCACACTCACCAGTCAGCCGTTGGCGACCAAATATTTATGGCAGGCGAGTAAGTTTTGCCTTGTAAAATGCAGTGTTTCGAATTGAACTACAAATTTTTTTAAAGAGTTGGGAGTTAACATCTACACTCTATATATCAGGACGAAACAACTGTGCAAACATTATAGTTCGCAAAATTTAAGGCTATGTCAGTAGGACTTATTATTTAATTTATTTCTATTATTGTTATTATTTTATTATTAGTATTATTTTATGATTAATGTTATTTTGTTATTATTTAATATTATTTCACTTATTCATTGATGTAAAAAAAATTCCCTTTTATTTTCAGTTTTTAATCTTTATATTTTTGATCTCCAAAAATATTTATACCGCATGAGTTAATGTTTTAAAAATTGCTTACATTCTTCGTCAAAATAATGGCAAGCAAAAATTTTCGTTTGACTAGAATTGATATTTCATGCCCTGCTGTAAACTATAATAAATTTTTTTAATAGTTACTTTTATAATTATTTTTATAATTTTATACATTATTTTCTTTAAAAGCTATTTTTTTCATTTCGTAAGTAGTTATCGATACTTATTGATCTAGATTTATGAAATTTTTATTCACCCATATTTTTCAGTTTTTAATTTCGAGGGAACTAAGTCAAGTATGACAGGCCAAGGTTTCTTTTGTAAATCACCTAATCACTATCAGTAATATTAGGCTACTGTTATTAAAAGGGGGTGGAGATTTTGATATTTGTAAATCAGCGAATATATATCGTGATACATATCGCGAATACATTTTTGTGATGTGACACTTCTTGTGATAAAATTTTACTTCCTATGGAACACTAAGCAACAGAATTTGGGTTGCGGTAGCTCAGGGGATAGAGCACTCGCCTCTCAATGAGATGCTCTCGGTTCGAATCCCTGTCCTGGCTGGTGGGTACGAATGCCACTTTCTGCTTGCATGACAGCCAATTTGTAATCCAGTGTCCTTTAGCGACTTTTGGGACTTTTCCTCTCGGTTGTAGTCAGTCCCAATTAGGGTGCAAGTTTTTATTACTTTTAAAATTTGTTACCTGAGCTAGAAAAAAAAAACATTCAAAAATAAAATATTTTGTTATTTAAAAAAATGCCAAACAGGAAAGTGGGCTTTAAAGGCCGCTATATTGGTAAATCACGTTGCGGCAATACGCAGTGGTAGACGGATCATGGGTTAGAATCTCCTGAGAATCAGGTTTACAATGTGAGTGGTTTCTGTAGTTTTCCTCTCCATCTAATGCAAATATGGGTAATTTCCATCAGAAAGTCCTCCTGAAGGCTAATTTGTTCTGATATAGTTCCAGGAGTACCCTTGAGGTTTGCGTTGGGTTAAAAATTACAAGGCATGATATATTGATAGTCGTTAACACAAAAAAAGGTAGACTGTTCGATGCTGTATTAAAATAAAACTGTGGATTAAAATTAATGATCCTAATTTCCTTTATTGGAGATTAGATTTCGCTTTTGTGATCATAATTTGCGATTTATAAAATTTTTCTCTAACCAAAAGTTGGAGAAAGTAGAAAGCATTGAATACTTTCTTCAAAAATATCCGTTGCAGTTTACTTAGTATAATATTTTAAGTATCAAATCAATATCTTTAAATGTTAGAGGACTATAAGAATACGATTTAGCGAGAAGAAAGATAGATAATTACGAAATAAGATATTTTTTTAAACATATTCATTCAATTAAGCCGCACTTAAAATTCTTACAATAATATTTCATCACTCAAAAATAAAAGCTAGTCTTCTAAAAAAAAAATATTTTACATTCCACGTTTTTGATATTGACGATACACGTTATCTTGTTTTCTTCATTATGTATTTTGCTTTTATCACCCTCGCAAAATCTTATTCTAAGTCCTTCTAAGTCTAACAAAATCTTTAAAGATTTCTTAAGAAATATAAATAAACGTAAAATATTAATTTTATTTTATAACTGAATAAAATTAGCAATAAAAAATGCCCCAATTACAGTTTCTATAATGGAGCAAGGGATGCATTTAGGGTAAAATTCGTACATAGTTTCAAAAATATTCTTGAAAAATCCAGACTAGCGTACCACCAACGTGCTTTTAATGCATTATTAAATTATAAAGCTTAAATAAAATAAACAAATATAGCTGCGAGCGAGACCAGTTCCGAAATTGAAGACAATTTGTTCCTTTAAAGCCATTTTTAATGTAAACAATAGCACTGAAGCTTGTAAGCCGTTAATAAGTGCATTACCAAACTAATCTGCAAACTAACTAGGGTGGTCTGCAAATTATTTAGGTAATGTGGTGGAAATGTGCAATTTAAGTAGGTAATGGCAATAAAATATTTCCGTGTAATAGGCTATTCTATAGAGGAAATTCCAAAAACTTCTTAAGTAACCATTTGAAAACAATATTAATAAAGAATTTGGCGACAAAAGGCCACGTTTAAATTAAGTTTGGCTTGCCGCTATGTTGTGGCAAGTCTTTTATATAAATACACTTAATACAATACACACCCTTGTTTTTATACACACACTAGCAAAAATTTTACCTTGCCCCAGTTGGGCTCCAAATTTGCTATAGATAACTCCCATAAGAGCATCCATCAAGAAACCAATTTTAGGAAGTCTAGTTTTTTTAATATTGGAAATAGAATGGCTTCCAACATTGGTTGAATAACGGCTACAAAATATCGGGTGTATTAGCCATTTTTATATATGGACTAATATAGACTGTTTAACGGCTGTAAAATATAGGGTGAACTTCAAAAATTTGAATAGGGCGAATATTGGCAAAATATTGACTCTTTAAATCGTTATTGAGCCAAGATTGGTGAATATTGGCCCAATGAGAACCCAAGTTATTTTGCTTCTAAAACCTTGATAAAGCAAGAACTTCAGCCATTTGACTCGAAACTCTTAATCTGCATATTTTTCATACTTTGTTTTATTATTTAGTTTTAATTTAGATCCAAATAAGTGAAAAACATTATATCTACCGTTTTAATAATTAATGGTTATGAAATATAACATGAAACACTAGTGTCTTTTTTTGCGTTAAGGGTAAAATCTTCCAAACAAGGCTCACTTCCAAACAATAACTTTTCAAATTTTTACTTATTTGCAGTTATATAGATCTAAGAGAAGTGGTTATTCATCAGGGAAATATCTTTAATTAACAAAATCAATTAGTGATAAATTTATGAATATGAATAGAAAAAAATTCAAACAATTTTTCGTTTTTTCTGTCGGAATTTTCTATTTTAGTACAAATATAACTCCAATAGCTCTGTTTAGTAACTATTAGACTGTTATTTATAATGAAAAAATACTAAACTACGTGTTAGCTTAAAATTAAAGCGTCAGAGAAAAATATATATAGGAGACACCGGTGTGCCATTTGTGTCAAATTCTTGGAAACAGAGAAAATTGTTTGCAATGCATCAATTAATACTATTTTAATGAAAGGAATGTCCCCAAGGGGAAAAAAATCATATTTTATATTTTAAAAAACTTTTAAGTACACTTACCCTCAGAACAAATACTTTCTGAACACTTTCCTATGACAGAGGTAAAGACAGCAAAAAGCACGAACAAAAGATGCATCACAAAACCTGAAATATGGAAAAATAAAAATAACGATTAAAAACTTTTGACTATCAGGATTATGGCAAGGTTATGGGTATTTGAGAGATGTTAGGAATTTTTAAACGTTAAAACTGTAGAGAAAAATTTAGAATTGAAGAATTATAGAAATTTTAACAATGGCAATAAAGCATTGTATTTTTCAATTTATGTTTTTGATGCTGAAAGGTGCCATGATATTACAACAGTGACAATAAAATATTGAAATTTCCTCCATATGTTTTGTTGTTGTTGCTGCTTCTAATGCTACATGCCAATACCAGCAAGCTTGCTTGGTGAAACCAAACGAATTTAAGGCAGAGAGTGAGTTTCTTGTTTTTCAGTGTCGCCATCTGTTTCCAAGAATACGATTTCAGACTCACAGTTGTCACAGTCCGTTTATGGGGCGGACCCATTCATATATCCAGTCATTCATCCACGGATCGTAATTTTGAATTGAACCAAAGAACTATCAATCTCCAGTTCAGTATCCCCAGAGGTATGATTTGTTTTGGAAACATGGAGGACTTTGTAACCCGACAGATTTAACACGCACCAACCTCCATTTACTACACAGGGAGTCTTCAGCCAGCGGTGACAGAGCTTACAACCTCTTGGACAAGGACACAACGCCCTACCAACCACGCTGTCCCGGCGAAGTATGGCCGGAAGAGCGTGGTTTGTTTTTGATCTTGAAAAGCTCCATGGCATTTCAACAACGACAATAAAATAATGAAATTTCCAATGTATGTTTTTAATGTTGAAAGGCTCCATGATTTTCGTGTGAATTAAAAATTTTTGCGTTGCGGCTACTTCCTAAAATTTCGCTTAAAAGGCAGTTTTATTATTTACTTAATAAAGCGTATATTTTTTTGTACAGGTCATTAGAAAAGTCCGAAATTTTATTGGGGTAATTTTAAAGTGTTTAAGTTTTTTGTTAATTTTTCACAAACTTAAAAGCATTCGATCAAAATTGTTGAATATGTAGTCGCTTAGTTAATGTGTTTTCCCCTCTGTTAAACTATTCAAAAGAATTCATCAAATGAAATTAACTTAGGATTTCCTATAGCTAACAAACATAAAAAATATAACCTCTGCTTTGATTTTGAATTACGTTTAATTCAGTATTAGTTGCACTAAAAATACAGGTGATGGTTTATGGGGAACCCAATTACTGTCTTTAATAACTTATATTTCAAGTTTCATAAGTAAGAGAATTTTCCAAGTTTGGTCCTTTATTTGTTAAGCAAGGGCAAGAAAGGAAACGCAATCGCAGGGTTCAAAAAATCTCACTATTAGTTTACATATTGATTAAAATAGACTCTCCCTATTCATAACAACTCCAAATTACCATTTTTCAATGAAAGGGGAATATTTGGCCTTGATTCTGTCCAAAAGATGGAAAAACTACAAATTTTTTGTATTTACTTGATTTATAAACTTTTACTTGTTTTATATTGTATGTAGGAAAAAAAGCGACGTTTTTTTTTTAATCGTCAGTTACGTACATGAGTATGCGGATTAAAAAAAAACAAACATTTGTAACTCTTCTGTGATCAGTTTTTTCTTTATATTAAAAAATGTGAGAACTATTTACTTACTCCAAAATTAAATCGAAATTCAAGCAATCTGAGACGAGTTACTTATTTATTTGGACATTAGAGAGCTCGACTGCAAAGGAGAAAAATCATAATGCATCCGCTAATAGTTTTCGCGGGTGCCTTAAATTTGACGTGAAATGACTCAAAAACTAATAACCAAATCGATAATGTTTGGATATCAAAATGTTCTTTAAATATTTCTCAACCAATGCGCGAAATTTCACTTTGTTTCATCAATTAATTTTATAAATTTGACTGCGGCACACTCAGGGCAAATTTCCCATAGTAAAGACGGCGCAATATCGTTTTTTTCATACAGGGAAAAATTTTATCATTAAAAGAATAATTTAAATAATTATAATAATTAAAAACTACTAGATGTTAGAAGAAAAAATTCATACATACTTTTTGTTAATAACTGGACCATTTCACATTTATGAAATAATAAAAATGGATAAATGAGACTTAAATTTTTTAACCTTGTCATGCATTTATATAGTTTTTTTTTTTAAACTGTACTTCCTTTTTAAAAAAGGAACTTAATAACTTTATAGTTTCATTTTTGAAACCAGTTTTATTTCTTTTCAGATATCAAATAATCATCCATACACTTGAATTAGTTTTTTAATCAGTAGCACACAAACACACATAAAAAAAATTCTTTGAATAAAATATTAAAACCATTCTTTCACTTCGATAAGATTAATGATAATTAAATCATAAGAACAATAGAATTACTTTGGATTGGTTCTAATGTTTAAGAAAGGCTTCAAAGATATTTAAACTTTCACTTTCGTAAAATACGTTTCTGATAAAGCAATTAACTAAACATAATCTCAAAATTATCAAATTTTTTTCATATTTCAATACTTTTTATATAATCTATCAAATATCTTAGCAAAAATATAATTAATAAAAACTGCTTTTTGAAGGATATACCTTTATCGTGTTACGTTAGAATCGCCCTAAGAAAGTATTTTTAGAATTCTTACAAAAATTGAAAACAAAAAAGTATGCGCACTGGGGGCCTCAAATTAATAAGTGGGAAAAATACTATGGAAATCTGATTAATTACAGTAAAAGAAGACAGGTTCAATAAACATCAAAATAGGTTTCATTGGTGGTTGAAACTTTGAGATGTTTCAAACAATCAACTTTCAACTTCTTTCTTTTTTCTCCTATAATCAAACCTGTCTTGTTGTTTATTACATTCACCTTCCTGTACTGTGATTTGTTAAGCTTTCATCCCGCAATGCTTTTTCTTCGCTTAAATATTAATTTGTGACCCTCAGTTTCATTATTTAATTTTACTTTGAAATTAGCTTTAGATTATGAATAGTAATTGAAATTACTTTGCCAAATTCGGTACACAGTTATGAAATATTTCATAAACAATTATTTTTAAATAATGATTTGGTATATTTTATAATTTAATTAAATAATGAAGAAATAAATTTAATAAAAAGATACATATTTTTTTGTATGTCTTAAAATGAAATGATAGGTCTTGTTTAACTGCATTGCAAACTAGTAAGCTATTATGATGTAAAAAACTGCTGGCTTTTTAATTATAGTCGGTACACATCTTACATCTATCACAAGTGAAGTTATTTAGCGTGTAATATGAAACTTGTTCGCAATATATGTAGCCGTTGAAATCATTGAGCAGTTTAGTTTTCGGCTAAAATAAGTTATCTAGTCCTGTCGTATGTATTTTCTTGCATAATCATAGCAAGAATAATTATAGCATGCAATTTGCAATAATGTTTTCGCATGCTTCAATAATTTTGCAGCAATATTATATACAGTGAAACCCCTTGGGAACGAAAACTCTCTGTTCCACAGTAAAATGGTCGTTAATGGAGGTTGGTCGTTCTTAGGGTTTACCTCTATTGACTTCAAAATGTTATAGAGGGTACATGATTTTTCGCAAGCGATTCTACTTTTAGTTAGTGTCCTTTTCTTGGTGCAGAAAGGCCACTAGTGTTATGAAAACCGGATCAATGAATAAAATTTAACGCCAATAAAATCGATCCCTACTGACATAATTATTAGTAAAAACAAATTTGCCAATTATGAATGATTTTGAGTACTTCATTGATATTCTTGAAAGCAACTAAAATAATTGTTGCAATAAAAAGCTAATGAAATTAGAATAATCATTTTAGTGATTATATGAACCTTGTCAGCAAAAATAAGTAAATCACTACCCACCCTTATACTTGTGAATGATTATTTTTCAAAGCATAGTTTTTACCACAAGTTTAAAGATTTTCTTTAATATACCATGAGTTTTTCTGATAAAAAGGCATTACTGTCTTACGCAATCATCTCCGGTAATTTCCATTTCCTCTATGTGTGTCAATGAGAATAAACCAGACACTAAACCCATCCCCTTCCTTGGATGCTGACGTACCATTAACATAAAAATGATTTCGTATGACTATTTGTTACAATTCTATAAAAATTACATTGCTAAAAGCAATAAAGAAGAATTTTTTTTTAATAATTACTATTGAAAGCTAATGTATTTATTAAACTTGTATCTATAAAATGAGCAAAAATAATTTTTCACCTATGTTTATCTGTCTATGCATTTAAAAGCTAAATTAAGTTAAATAATATGAACATTAGCACATGTAATAAAGATAACAGCTAAGATCTAGATGCAGAATTTGACTAGAGTCAGTGTCAGATGTATATACTTTTCTTGATAACTCTAACTACAAAAAAAAATGTTCATTGAAGGATTATTTACATTTAATGACTATCAGTAATTTGATGTTTTCTAAGAAGTTCTCGAATGATAAGTTTTCTAGACTGATCAATGCTAACTAGGCAATTTTTTTATTCAGATTCAACGAGAATTTTTTTATTTACTTATACATCCACTTAATTTGAAATTCTTGCTTACTAAAGTTATACTTTTAAGAAAATTATTGACATACAGGGTAAGGTGGGTAATACCGGATAGCTAAGATTCGAAGGTCTGTTGGAAATTATATTCATGGCCTTAAAGCTGTATAATAGTAATTATTTTCATATATAGATTAGTCAGTAAAACAAGGAGTAATTCACAAGAAAATTCAACTATACATTTGAAATGGAATTCAATTAGAAAGATTGAGTGTTGTGAAGAGAGTAAGGATTAATCCTTATAAGGCTTGAAAGTAAAATTAAGTAAATACTGAATGAAAAAAAAAAAGTCGTATCTCTACTAAAAAGAATAAATTATTTTGATTTATCAAATTTTTTAAATTCAATTACAGTTTAAAAAGCATTTATTTTTTCTGTATGAACTTTGTTCAAAGATAACAAAATATAGAAAATTGAAACGAATTTATTTCCCAATATAATCTTCATCTGTTTTATTTTAAGCAATAACAAAGGGTTTTTTCTAAAAATGAAAAATGTAGTACCGTCATTCGGGGCTACTTTGTGCAGCGGCGGCTACTTTGTGCAAATTCGAATTCGGCATTTTTCAAGTGCTGCTATTCAGTATTATGTTTATTTCACGTTAAAAATGTGTGGAATTTAAAGATAGAAGTCTCTTCTATTACTACAAACATTTTTTCGAATTTTAAAACAATCTCAGAGTGTGTTTCGTTCATCCAATGTCAACAACTTTCCGAGGACGTCGGATGTCGAAAAGTGTGCGTGGAAACTTTAGCTGTGAAATGCAAAGACGTTGATAAAACAATTGTCGTAAGTGCAAAATTTTTTATTTATATATTAATAAACAATTATATCATGTTAGCGTTAAAAAAATTTGAAAATTAATAACAAATAAACGGAAAATGAAAAAAAATGCACTTTGGGGCTACTTTGTGCAAAGTTTCATTCGTTTTTTTTTTCGACAGAAAAATGGTCAGACGTTATAAAAAAATACCTGGAACGAGAAACTACCGTGATTACACTTTAGAAAAGCTGCAACAATGTTTGCAAGCAGTTGCTGGTGGTATGTCGATTGGAGAAGCTTCTCGGAAGTACAAAATCCACAGAAATACTATTTCTAATAAAATTCACAAGAAACACATGAAACGTGCAAGTAAACTATTATTTTTCTTCTACAAAGAGTTTTCTAATGAATTAATCAAACGATTTAACACATAAAAATACGTTTTATAGGACATCTGGTGATTTTGACAGAAACTGAAGAGCAAGTTCTGACATGTTCATTCAAGCATGTTATCTTCAAATGTATCAATATTATAAATGTTAATGAATATGTAATAATTATTTTTTTTGAAATATCATCCATTTGAATGCTAAAAAAAGTATATGGTTTCCTTTTGTTTAAACTCAAATGTTTTGAAATAAACATTCTTTTTAAGAAAAAATTCTTCAAAAAAAATGGTTTTTTAACGCTGAAAATTATTTTCAAACTAATACCTTTACATATCTTGATGTTTTTGTCTTTAAAAATGTCAACAATTAACTTTTTTAGCAATTTTATATCAATATTTTACTAAAAACATGATTATTAAACTGAATTCCTATCGCTGCATAAAGTAGCCCCATTTGGGGGCTACTTTGTGCAAGGTCTGTTTTGACATATTATTCGTAAATATTACATGCAAATAATGCCAATATTGATCAAATTCACTCATCTGAGTCCAGTTATGAATATAATATCGATAAATTTTACTAAAGTTTGAATTAACACAGTTTTTTTACATGTCAAAGTTCAAAAACTGTGAAATCCTGCACAAAGTAGCCCCGAATGACGGTACCAAAAATGCGTTTTTTATGCAGTTGCATAATTTTTTAATTTTATTGTTTTTGTAAATTAATGACGCACATAATAGGACATAAAGTAAAATCCCGTTGTATCCCGTTAATCCAGCCGTATTACAAGAAGTCCGCTGTCGCAAAAAATTTCTAAGCCACTGTCAAAATACAAAAAGAAGATACAAAAGATATAACTATTGTATGTTTATTACGAGTTGAAAATTACTAGTCTTCCTCAATTACTAAAAATTTTTTTAAGAGGAATATATTTTTCTGCTGTTTAAATTAGCAATATTACACGAAAACGTTTAAATGGATGGCATTTTTTAAATTTATTTCCTCTAGTTTTGTTGTTTCTAATGTCAACTTGAACAAACAAAGCTCACACGCCATTATCCTTTTGCAAATCAAGTTAAGAAATGCCTTTTGTTTGACAAGAAAGCACCGCAGGGGTGAAAGTACTTCTTAACTCAAAACCCCACGAACAGATGGCAGTACTTACCACTCATTCCTGAGGCCATTTCTTCATTTTAGACGTAGATCTGAAGGGGAAGAAAAGTTTCTCTTGATCCTTGTCGAGCTCAGCGACTGGGCACGGGACTTTCGATTCCGCAGATTTTACAAGCAATAATATCGTATGCACTCGGTGGGTCACAGTGGAGTCGAGGACCGAACCCAGGACCGGAGTCCGATTCTCAAACCACTGAGCTACCACGACCCTTATTTCATGTAGCAATGCAGAAAAGCAAACGTGTGTGCTGCGACCATCGCTGACCAAGTTAGTTCTGTTGTTTTTAGAAAATGTACTTCCTGCCATGTACTTCAAAAGAAAGTTTTTTTTTTTTGTTGAGCACCACGTACCCTCTTTTTCATAGCTTATACAGTTAAAATGAACAGTCACTTTTATTAATGATGTCAAAAGGTATTGGAGTTCATTTCATTTTCATCCTCCAAATATCTGTCACAATTTGAAAACATTTTGTTTAAACATTAATGTTGCAAACATTTCTAACTTTCATTAAGTACAGAGTTACGTCAGTTACATTATTCTACGTAATACAGTTCCTAAAGCTAGATATGTAATTTAAAACAAAATAATTATATTTTGAATAAAATAAAAAGAGCTAAATATATTTCCATTATTGCTACTGTAACACTAAATATATGTATTTGCTTACAACAACAAACTCGCTGTGTTGACAATTTCATCTCTTATTATGAATTATTGTTATAATGGACTTGTGATTTTAAAACTGAAAAATTATTCTTTAACGACAAATTGTTAGCTGAAACTATAATCTATATAACTCGTAAAAACATAGTTTCAACAGGTGTTTTGTATAAAATATGTCATTTCTAGAAAAGAGTCTTTATATGGGTTAAGTCTGTTTAACAAAATAAATAAATTAAAAAAACTATATTTTTTTTCCTTTTCTAATTATTCGATTCTTAAATATTTTATTTCAATGAAACTAAAACAAAAAATTATGAAATGATTAGAAATTAATAAAATAATCGGAATGCACACGTCATGAATAATGCAAAAAGGCGTTGACATTTGCGAAACTGACTTAAAACCTATTAAACCATCACTCGATCTTGCATTTTATTTTCAGATATCATTTTCTAGGATTAATGATTTTGGATAACCTTTTTGTGCATGTTACTTGAGTGCAGCTTTACAAGCACTTCATATAAAGCACTTAAAAGATAAAGTACTTGTTGGTATAAATTTTTATGTCCTTCATATTTCGTTCTACTCCGACACGTTTTCTTAGATACGTGTGACTAACGATGGATTTGATAATCTTTTGAACCGCAATTGCTCATCGAAGTCTATCCTCCCTTCCTTCCTGATATACTTTCTCACCTTACAATCATTACAGATCGCTTGTATGTTGTTACACAATTTTTTTTTTTTTTTCGTTATTTGGAGATTTACGCGTCACTTCATTTTTGTACGCATTGTTTAGTAACGTCAATTTTAGTTTTACGTCAATGAACTCTAATGATATTTTATGGCATAATTTTTTATTGGAATCATCAAGTATTCTCAGAAACGCTTTTTAAAGCTTTAAAACGAACATAACAGTTAAGTCTATCGAATGTACTTCCTTAATAAACATTGGCTTCTTTGGCGGAGGGGACGGTGGGTATATTTCCTCCACAGTAATTTGAAATCTTTATAAGTTCCCTCAGTATTTCAGACAATTGATTTCAATTTTCATAAATCATTGATTTAAAATATTCGCTGTTATAATTAACTAAAACATTTTTGCTGTTATTATTTTTTTCCTTTGCAGTTATAATCTATCAACTGTTATAATTAATGCAGTTACTTTTTACTGTTATTATCCCTTAAAATAAAAATTTAGGAAACAATTATGAATGTGTATGTGATTAATTAGAATTCGATGATGTTTTCGTCCCTGTCTCACTGAAACATTTGTTTGCGATTTCTAATGCGTATATTTTTTTACTTATTTTTTTTACACGATTTTAAAAATATATATTAAGGGAGATCACCAGAGAACATTCTGTATGTTGACATTAAGGCTATTTCTAATCTGCAGAGTAAGGTATTTTCAGTCATATCTAGTATGGAGTTAGTTAATTTACAAATTTCCCCTTCGTTAACTTTTTTATATTGCTTTTATTGCAACGTTTCTCAAACTGTGGTATAGAGAAAGAACTACTGGTGGATTGTTAGCAAGTTCGAGAATTGTTTATATGGTTTTAAAAATATGGTTCATAGCTTAAGATGACTGGGTTTTATATTGATAAATATTTTATTTTATAACATCTGACTCAATTTTGCGTTTAAGACTAAGAATGTTCAACTCCGTAGCCTTGTAATTTTGAACCCAATCCAGAAGACAAGGGAACTCCTGGATCAAGTATTGGGAGAAATTTGCCTTCGTGGAAGACTCTTCGAAGGAACTTACGCATTTGCGTTACATATCGAGGAAAACCACGAAAACTTCTCATGGTTAGCCTGATGACAAGTGGACTCTAACCCATGATCCATCTACCACTGAAGATATTTTTAAACCAGTACTGTGGTCGGCGTGAGCCGGGTGTCGAATTCGTATCGATCAGCCATCGATGGGATTCGAACCCGGTTAACTTCATTGGAAGGCGAACACTATATCCTTGAGTGCCGGTACTTTATACTGTCGTATTTGTTTAACTAAAAATAAAATTGTTATTATTCATACACATTGTAAAATATTTCGGATCAAATTACAATTTAAAGTACCGGCACTCAAGGTGCTGATGCTTTTTTTAAATCGTAAAATCCATTTCCGGAACATATTACGGAACATGAAAACTGAATTACCATAATCTTTATAGTAATAATTACCGTAATGAATTACTCTAATTAAATACATATTACTGTAAATTGCATTGCAATATTTTATTAGTAAAATGGATTTTACGGATGATGCACCCAATGTGACAATACTTTATACCGTAATTAGATCAAAAATGTTTTACAATGTAATTTTATTAATTTTTTAAAAATATTATTGAAAAATATCGTGAATAATAAATATAAGAAAAATAAGCTATAGGATATTAAGGGTGCTTTTTTTAACCCTTTTTCCTACCAAAGAGGGAAAAAAATTGCTTAAAGTATTTTCAACTTGAGCAAAACTTTTTTAATTTACGCATAACATATTACTAAAGAGAATTAATTGTCCAGTTTCAATCAAATAAATACTTTAACAATTTTATAAATCTTTAAAGATTTGAATTAAAAAAAATCGGTACTTAGACGAAAATCATTTTCGCATTGAGTCAAAACAATGCAGTGGTAAAAAAGCTTTTAAAATTTGAAAACAAACTTTTTCCATTCAAAAATATTTTGCATTTTCTAAAATCTGGGACTTTTCTTCATATTTTACGTTTTATTTCACTCTCATAATCAACATAGAGGGCGCTGACTAGAGAAGAACACTAGCAGTCATGAGAATAACTGTTACGAACTCACAACAATTGGATACTTGCACTTGACGCCACCGTAGGTAAATCGTGGCATTTGCTGATTCAAAAGTCAAACAGGCTCTACACACACGTGTGACATTTCTTATTAAAGAACAGTCGTAGAACGTTTTTCCCCCGGAAGGATACCTACTGAAGTATTTCTTGATTTATTTAAGAAATCAACCTTTTCCCTTATGCTTTCACGTGCAGTTTGACCTATTTAACAAAATAATAATAATAATTATCTTTAATAACCTATTTTTTAATATTCATACAATATTAATTTTTCTATATTCTACACAAACATCATAAAAGTCAAATTCATTATTCATCTAAGATTTATACTTTAAAAATCACATATGAATTAATAAAACTGAATACTTTAAGCTGCATTACATTATGAATCTAAAAAGAATTTTCAAAAACTATATTGTTTTTAATTAGTTCAAGTACATTTTCTTTACCGTAAAAGAACTTCAGAAACATATATGTCATAAACAGCTTAAGAATATTCGATCATTTTGGAATGCTGGAATGTATACAATGCAACCTTGAAGTATTCAACAACCTTATACTTATCAGATGTTAACAGAGCTGCTGTTGATAAGGAATTTTAATTAAAATGTTGATTAAAAAATAATTGAATGTTTTGTATAATTTCAATTATAATTCTTTTAAAAAACAGAAAAATTTAATGATGTATGTTTATAAACTTAATATTTATAAAGTTATAAATTGTATACAAAAAGGATAAGATGAATTTCATTAGGTAAGTGTTGATTTAGTCAACACATTCTACTAATTAATTTTGAAATAGAAATTACTTATTAATTGAATTTTTATTAATTTTTCGAAAACAATTATGTAAATAATTCAAAAAACATTAAAATAATTTTTGAAAAATTTAACCTAAACACGTCAGCATTCTTCTACAACATCAGATTATAATAATATTTTAACCAACATTCAATAGCAATTCAATTCATCATTCATTTACTTTTTTTAATTCAAAATATACAGAAAAAGCAGTTTTTGTACATAACTTTTGAACTCATCGTCTGATTTTAACGTGCGAAATGTTCATGGTAAGAAGGGTCCGAATGGTAAATTCTAACAAATTAATATTATTATTTGTGAATTTACAGGCAAGAATCAGATTTTTAAAATTTAGGCAGTGGAGAACAAATTTTGCAAAAATTTTGAAAAAGTTTTTCACTTGCTTAAAACTATCGTCATGTGGGTCTACTTTGTGCAGGATTTCGCAGTTTTTGAACTTTGACATGTAAAAAAACTATGTTAATTCAAACTTTAGTAAAATTTATCGATATTATATTCATAACTGGACTCAGACGAATGAATTTGATCAATACTGGCATTATTTGTATGTAATATTTTCAAATAATAAGTCAAAATATACCTTGCACAAAGTAACCCCCAAGTGAGGCTACTTTGTGCAGCGATAGGAATTCAGTTTAATAATCATGTTTTTAGTAAAATATTGGTATAAAATTGTTAAAAAAGTTAATTGTTGACATTTCTAATAACAAAAACATCAAGATATGTAAAGATATTAGTTTGAAAATAATTTTCAGCGTTAAAAAACCATTTTTTATAAAGAATTTTTTCTTAAAAAGAATGCTTATTTCAAAACATTTGAGTTTAAGCAAAAGGAAACCATATGCATTTTTGAACATTGAAATAGATGAAATTTCAAAAACAATAATTATTACATATTTATAATATTGATAAATTTGAACATAACATGCTAGAATGAACATGACAGAATTTGCTCTTCAGTTTCTGTCAAAATCACCTGATGTCCTATCAAATATATTTTTATGTGTTAAATCGTTTGATTAATTCATTGAAAAATCTTTGTAGTAGAAAAATAATAGTTTACCAGCACGTTTCACGTGCTTCTTGTGAATTTTATTAGAGATAGTATTTCTGTGGATTTTGTACTTCCGAGAAGCTTCTTCAATCGACATACCACCAGCAACTGCTTGCAAACATTGTTGCAGCTTTTCTGAAGTGTAATCACGGTAGTTTCTCGTTCCAGGTATTTTTTTTATAACGTCTGACCATTTTTCTGTCGAAGAAAAAAACGAATGAAACTTTGTACAAAGTAGCCCCACAATGGAATTTTTTCATTTTCCGTTTATTTGGTATTAATTTTCAAACATTTTTAGCGCTAACATGATATAATTGTTTAATAATATATAAATAAAAAAATTTGCACTTACGACAATTGTTTTATCAACGTCTTTGCATTTCACAGCTAAAGTTTCCACGCACACTTTTCGACGCCTGACGTTCTCGGAAATTTGATGACATTGGATAAACAAAACACACTCTAAGATTGTTTTAAAATTCGTAAAAATGTTTGTAGTAATAGAAGAGACTTCTATCTTCAAATTCCACACATTTTTAACGTGAAAAAAGCATAATACTGAACAGCAGCACTTGAAAAGTGCCAAATTCGAATTTGCACAAAGTAGCTCCCGCTGCACAAAGTAGCCCCACATGACGGTATATTTTTTTGTTGACTTCGAAAAAGTCATCAAATAGCATAAAAAAAATGTTGCTTAGAGAAAATTACAAAATCAAGCTACTAAATGTTATTTAAGTTTATTCGCTCTTTTAGAGACGTTATTCTAACATGGCATTCGATTTAAATAATTTTTGCATAGTTATTAAAGTTTGTGCTTAGTTTCTTTTTAGTTTTTTAAAAAAGCTCTAATCATCATTTGACGTTTGTGTTACAGTAAAGACGAAGGAGAAATACAGGTGGCTTGTGGCAACATTTTCACAATCATGCAATTGGTCACGTAATCCTGGAGCCTTAACCTCCATGATCCTCTTGCCCACAACTGACTGTACCGAGAATGCATTATTTTACTTAATTATATTATTGATCTTTAAATTATTTTGAATTCTTTTCATTTAAGTCTACGTATTATTTTATGACAAACTTTTAAAAAAAATTATGTTCCCAATTCATAAAGGATATTTAACGAAAAATTAGAAGTTCTACTTTTAAATTGTCAAAATAATTTTTAATTAATTATAAAAAATTTTCTTCTTTTCATTTTTGGGTTCCATAAATCAACAGTTCCCAAAAAATGTAAGAAGCCGAGGGTTCTATGTAATGATCATAGGGATACCGATACTTAGGACACATTTTAATCAGCTGTGATTTTTCAAACCAGTAAATATAGTTATATCTAATCAATTATCTATTACTAATTTAAAAATATACATAATTATCCTAATAACAACACATTGAATAAATTATGAAAAATATACCCTTTAATAAAAAATTGCATTAATATTTTCCATCGAATTTCTCAATTCTAAATAGCTAACTTCATTAATAAAGAAGTTTGTTTTCCTGATAACAATTATCAACGCTTATGACATTTTTTTTCACTTTTCCTTTCAATAAAAACTATAATCCTGTTAATTTTTATTCACATTCAGTTTAGAGGCATATGCTTAGATTATTATCAGCTTATATATTCATCTGCTTAAACTTATTCAGAACTAGATCAGGCGCCGTTCAAGTTCCACAAACTCAATAGGATACCTACAATTGTCGTAATGTCGGTGTCTCGATCCTGATTGGTTGTTGAAATGCGGTATTTGTTTACGTTAGCAACTGTTCTTTCCATTCTATTTCAAGTAAGCCAAGCCAGTCAAGTATCAATTCTCTTAAGCGACCCATTCTATAATCTTACACAGAGATTTTTTCTCAAAGATTTCAATTCTTTCGCTATATATTTCTTACTCAACACAAAGACAGGTAGGATTCCATATTGAACATAAACAAATTAATTATGCACCGAAGTTGCCAAGTACACCAAACAAAAATATATCACGGTAACAATAAAATACATAAGCAATAAATCTTAGCAAAGTAAAATACGTAGACGAGAAAGAATTATATTTAAACAAATTCGACGTGCAATACGACGCTGTATTTAATTAACTCCACGTTAATTACCATTCTAAATTATGTAGAGAAACTAAGTTCAACTTAAACACGCTATTTTGCTTATAAGCGATCAGTTGGCACTGACGTCATAGGTCATATGTGTATCCGTGGGTATCCGTGATCTTCTTCTTCTTGAAATGCAAGTACCCAATTGTCTTAGATAAAATCTGATTTTAAAACCATTATTGATAAAACGATGGGGAAAAAATTCCTTTTTAATTTAAACGTTTTTAAATAGGAAGTAGTTAGGAATTCGAATTAGTTAGTTGTTTTGTTAATAAATTCACAATAGTTAATGAATTTTATTTATGAAGTCGAGTTACCGCTAAAAGAGTGATCATTTAGGATTTCATAATCGCAGTTAACTCGAAACAGCTATTTCAATACTGAAGAGCCCAGTTAATAATTAAAATTTTTGATCTCAAAAAGTCAGCAGATTTTAAAACCCTCTTTATTTTTGAATGAAAGTATACCTATTTTTTCTAAAGGTTGCAAATAAATGAAAACATCTTCTTAACACTAAATTTTTGTTCTCTTTCATTTTTTCTTTTGAAAAAAAATATCAAAATACTCGATGTTTTTAGTTCCTAAACTCATGTGTTCAAAGGTCTTCCAAGGTCTGCGCCAAAGCCATCGACTCGCATCTTCTCGAACTCTTGAAAAAAGAAGTTAAGAAGTAGAAAAGAAAAAGAAAGAAAGAAAACAATTCTATCAATGACGTCAAAAAAGATTCTCCGTTGAGCGGCGCGCAGTTCAACTTAGTTATAATAAAAAAGATGCACCGTTTTAACGATGACAAAAAATATAGTTTTAAGCTAGTGAAAAACTTATTTCAACTGTATTCTATCTTCTTATTTCTAATGTTTACCAACTTCTCCAAAATTCGGAATACAATTTTTCCTATTTCTACAATTTTTTCTAATCAATTAACCTCTTATCGACATTCTTCGAAATTTTAATTTAGTTTAATCCTAACTATTAATACTTAGTTATCTTTTAATAATTATTGAAACATGGATTTCGAAGGAATTTTAAAAGAGGTTGGTGATTTTGGAAAATATCAAAAGTCATTGTTGATCAACTTTATGATTCCAACGACTTTTGCTTCGGCTTTTTATGTACTGAATGTTATTTTTATGGTGGCTACTCCTGACCATTGGTGTCTTGTTCCTGAACTGCAGTCTTTGAATATTTCCGAATTAGATATAAAGAGAATTTCAATTCCGATGCAACCAGGTGGAACTTTTTCAAAATGTACAAGATACGATTATAATTTTACTGCCTTTGCATTAGAATACATGACAACTGGAAAGCTCCCCGAGATTAAAAACGAAGGAAAATTTATAACAAGGAGACCGGTGAAAAAATGTGACAACGGTTGGATGTATCAAAAAGATTGGTATGAAGAAACTATAGTGTCAAAAGTAAGATTTTGCCTTTTTTTTAAATTATTAGCAGGATATTCCATGATTACCTCCTTTAATTAACATTTTAAAAGTTTTTGCAAAAAAGGAAGTACTCAGATTAAGAGAAGCAAATTAATATTTTAGCGAGAAAAAAGTAAAAACGTTATTGAAATTTGACGTATCACTTCTAAGAAACGCCCGTGTAAAAACGTCAAAACCTGTTTGATTTGCCAGTAGAATCCATTATCGTCTTTCAACTTCTGTTAAACAAACAGTTTTTGTTGCATTTAATTTTAACTTCCTCAGCAGTGATTCGTCAGTTTTCGATAAAATTTTTATTTTTTTCTAGCTAAGTAGTTTGTGGCCGCAAATGTGTATACTTTTTTACTTTATTTTTAACAAAGATTCTAAAAATGTATATTAAGAGTGATGATTACAAAACACCATGTATTTGACTTTCAAGAAATTCTTACATTTAAATAAATTTTAACAAAAATATTATTAAAAATAATTTTAAACTAGAAGATTATTATAATTAGATGCAAAACCTGCTTACTATTGATTAAGCGATATTGTGTAAATGTATTATAAAGTGTGTGAGTTAAGATTTTTTTTGAATAAAATTGAAATATAATTTTAAGGAAGATTAAAACATTATTGTATTCATATTGAAACTAAGAAAAAACTTGATACAATGACATGCCTATTTTTATTTGCAGTAAACAGCATTTGCGCTTAAGTACAGCAAGTTTTGTGACCCAATAAACTGATGCATTCATTGTGTTTTAAAGCTATTTATGATTTAAAATATAATAACAAAACAAGTATAAATCTTTTTGTATTAAATCTATGTGTTTCTCCCCAAGTAACTGAAATATGCACATTATAGTTCGTTTATTCATATGCTCCATATGATAAATTTTCTTTATATATGATAAATTCTCTTCTTTTCTTTGCAAAAAAATTTTTATTTCCAATATTTGCTTAATATTTTACAAACGTATTACAAAATAAACTTCATATACATTTGCATTTTGCATTTATTTTGTTTATTTTGTGTCATTAAAATTAGAATGCATTAAGTTATTAAAAGGGCAAATAAATGCAGCGCTAGTTGAAATACAATCAGAAACAATTTTACTTTTTACAATTAATTAGATTCAAGAAGTGAAAAATAATTGCTTAATTTTAATGATTTTACAACGTTAATCTAGTTGTTCTTTCAAAAGCTAAAAAAATTACTAAATCAAAAGATACTTAATTTTTTCATAAAATTAAATTATTTAAAAATATTTCACTGTTTGCTTACGCTAGCTAACAAAGAAATAACAAACTCAAAATTATTTAATTCAATAACGTACAAATCTCTAAACATGTTATGTTCACACACGAGTTAGTTTTTTTTCTTCAAATAGTGCATTTAATATAACACCATATATATGTCAAATTAACTTATCTGTTACTTTAGATAATCAATTTCTTAATAAAACTTTTAATAGAATGCATAACAGAAAACTGACTAATGGGAGAATGGAAAAATTGCTGTCGTAGGGCCACTCACACAGCACTCAACCATGGCCAAACATTATCATTTAACAGCTATTTAGAAATGCCATGTAGTTTTGACCCCGGTCAGACGATGTAGACAGTGGCTGAGCTGATACCCTTTTCCAAACTTCCAAACCATGACCAACGAGAAAACATTCACCCACAACAAATTAAACGTGCACTTTGATGCGTATACATACCGGTTGTTTAATCAACCGCCAGGATCGAACTCACGATCCTCAGTTCTCCACCAGCGGTTTGTGCGTCACTTTCACCGAATGCGCAATCGGAGGGCTCGTTCAGTCATTCATTTTCGGCTATTGATTATGGCTTTAAATTTGGCAATATTATAGTTTTTTATTTGTAAATGTAACTATAATCTTCCGTACTACACATACTTAGGCAATTATGCTATTATTATAAGATGTTAAGTAAATATTTGAAAAATAGTAAAATAAGTGTCATCGTTTCAATGATGGAAACCGTTCACCTTCTTTGAACCAAGGAGTTTCTATGAATAAGCAGTTAGCTATTTATTTTTTAAATGCTTCGAGATTTTTGACGTGTGTGCACATCAATCTAAAAAGAATAAATTTGATTATTATCCAATTTACATTTAATTACTCCTCATATGATTTCACTATATGCTTTTCTATAATAATCATAATGTTTCTATTGTTGGGTAACCAGCTCATTTATAACAACTAAAATGTCTCGTTAAAGATGATTAGTATTCGGTAATTAATATGTCCGTAAATGCTGCCAATGTAAATAATCTCATAGTCAAGATGTTGATTTTTGAACTTCATAAAATATGCTAAGCAGTTAGCAAAGAAAGTCTGCTGCAACTATCTACAAAATAATGGAGGCTGTCTAACGAAGGAGCCAGCCCAGTGTTACCAACTAGCAGTCTTTTCCCATATCTAGCTGGCAAAATCTGTCTTCTCGGCTCAAATCAATAATACAAAATTTTATTAAACTGTTCCATCATCATGCTCTATCATCAACGAAAGCCAATCATGTCTTTCTAAGTAGTTTACATCCATACTTACTTTTAAAAAAATTATGTAACTTATATTTATAATACTGTTTCAAACGTGATTAACATTTGCGATATGATTGGAACTTCCAAAAAGAAATTCACAAAAAATAATTTAAAGTATTTTAAAACAGGATAAAACAATATAAAATGGTAGAAAATTTATTTGTTACAGAAAAAAATAACTTACAGATCTCACAAACATAACTGTCTTTTTTAGTCTAGGCACAAAAGTGAGTCTACATTTAGTACATACTGCATTGAACCCACACTTTTCCACGAGTGCCCTTTCATACCAAAAGATGCTAAGTCTTTCATATCCCCCCTCGCCATCAGTCTAACTGTAGGAGGCTTTCGTTGTTTTCTTCTCCATTTAACGCAAATGTGGATTTTTTTCACCAAGAAGTCCTCCTCGAAGATAAATTTCTCCCAATATTTGATCCAGGAGTTTCCTTGTCTTCTGGATTTAATTCAAAATTAAAAGGCTACGGAGTTGAACATTGGTTGCCGTAAAATCAAAGTTCGAGTCGACTATTTAACGACGGTTTTAAAATAAAATAAAATCCTTGATATCCTGTTGATATTATCATAATTTCTTAAGCCATTAACAAGATTTCGTTTTGTGTTTCAAATGGTTTTCTGACTGGAATGAATTTCGTGAAATTATCTCTTTCTAAATTCATAATATGTTGAGAATGTCATATAAATTAAACAATGGGTAACTTAAAGTACTCTTACAGTGGAATCTTGTATGTGAGGATAACTATTTGCCAAGTCTTGTCTTAACTTTAGCAAATGCCGGGAGTGTATTTGGAACATTCATCTTCTCTGCGCTGGCTGATCGGTAAGTTCAGAAATTCTTCCAATTGAATGTGAAAAAAAAAAAAATACTTTAAGGATTAGCATTTTACTAATTGAACTGTTTGACAAGACACGATCTATAACACATTTTATTTTATCACAATTTTTTACAATTTTTTTAAATAATATTTTATTTAATTACATGCTAAGTTAAGCTTTAAGGTCATGTTTATGTATTTCATAAATTTTGCGGTGAACGAATTTACATTTTATAGCTTTTATTCTTTGTGAAAATGTCCCGCAGTGAACTGATCGTTAAAACACGGCTCCCAGCAGGTCGCCGAAGTCAAGCATCACTGGCTGCGGTCAGAGTGCGAGTGGGCAACCACTTGGATCAGTCTGCGTTGGGACCGAGGGTGCGCGGTATTGCTCCTCGTTAAACTGTTCTACCGTAAAGTGCTCGACTTCGCGTGCAGGTCGTTGGGTTACCGAAGCGGGGGTGCCATCCCCTCTGCAGAGGATCAAAATTGTGATGGCATGTCTTCAGATCATCCTCAGGGATGTTTCCCAGACCGTCGCCCATAGCCCATTGTGCAGCTGTAGTGCGACGTAAATGAACAACAATAACAATTATGTGAAAACAGTCATTTCTTTATTTGAATGGATTTGGCTTCAAAATTTGCAAAAATTATCCTATTATTCTAGACAATTTTGAAACCTTCATAAACCACAATTTGTTACACTGTCATTAAAAACGAGGCATCCACTACAGTTTCGGTATATATTCCATTGTAGCACTAATCGCCATGCTCTTTTTGTCGTTGTTAAAACCAGTTATCCTTGCAATCCATGAATTTATTTCTCTCTTGAGACCGTAGGGCTTTTTTGAACAAAATACAAGATTCGCAAATTATATGGAGACAGATAAGGAGTTCTTATTAAAATTAGAGAATTAGGAATTCTTATTTAAACTTCTTCAGAAGCTCCGTAAGAATGCAGTTGTATATGGTACACCATATTGTAAAACAACATATTTCCAGAGGAAAGTTTTGCACGATATTCCGATGAATGACCAATGAGGTGAACCGAGTTCGAATCCCAACGATGGTTTGTCGATACGAATTTTACACCCGGCTCACACGGACCATGTTGCTGATGTAAAATATCCTTAGTGGTGGACGGATCATGGATTAGAGTCCCTTTGCCGTCAGGCTAGCCATGGGAGGTTTTCGTGATTTTTCTCTCATCATAACGCAAACACGGGCTAGTTCCATCGAAATGTAATGCAAGAAGACAAATTTCGCCCAATAATTCATCCAGGAGTTCCCTTTTCTTCTATATTGGGTTCAACATTACAAGGCTACGGAGTTGAACATTAGTAGTCTTGAATCCAAAATTGGGTTTAACGACAGTTGTGAAATATATGCTCCTTCATGTTTATTCAGTGAGTGCACCAATTATTGTATAATAGGGGTGTTTCCAGGAAGAGCTGCTTGCATTCTCGAGGGTATGTAAAGAGACAGTCGAAAATCCTTCTGTAACATGGTCGGTGCTCAGTACTTTTGTTTCAGTACTATTCTTATTGAGAGAGGCAGATTGTGAACAAAAAATATTTGTCTGTGTATTTAAGTTTTGACATTTAGAATTCCTTATGCTGCACTAGAGCTGTTTCTCCTGTTTGTCCTGTTATACTCATTTAAAATCTATGTTTTGTGAAGCTATTATCAGTCTCTTCTATGTGTTTTTGTGCTCCTGTTTACAAGTGAATAAATTAGTGCTCGTCCATCATCTGATTCCTTCTTTTCTACAGAGAACAGTCAATTACATCAAAATGTTAGTGCTACGAAACTGACACTTTTACCGTAAAGTGAAGCATCGGAAGTGTCATCTAATGTTTTCTATTACAATATTTCTATTTAGGAAATAGATTTGAGAAATTGATTTTCGATAGACCGCGTCTTCATAGTTTTGAGCCTAATTTGAAAAAAAGTAACTCCATAGTTCAAGTATTGCGGTATTTGAATATTGCTGCTTTATCGAAAGAAAAAATCCCACAGTTAGCCTGACGGCATTTGCACAAATAAGCTGCCTAATGCAATAATCTGCCTATTACTGTAAGTAATTTATGTTTGAGCTCTATAGTTGGTACGGACTGAAAGTAGCCCCAAATCAACCAATAATTGCCAAGATTCAACTTGGTTGGTCTCTTGCCATGAGACCAATACTAATACGATATCCTCAAAGTCATGCAACATTTTAAAATCTTGTCAGAGTTATACGATAGATCCATATATTCACCTACATTCGAAACATTTTATTTTATATCTGGTGTTGAACAGTCGACCCACTTCTGAGTTTACAACTATCAATGTTCAACTTCGCAGCCTTGTAATTTTTAGCCCAACCCAGAAGACAAAGAACTTTCGGATTAACATCGGGACAAACCAGACTTCGTAGAGGATATTTTGATGGAACCTAACCAGCATTTGTGTTACGTCGAGAGGAAAACCACGAAAATCTTTGACGATAAGCCCGTCGGCAAAAGGAATCTAGCCTATGATCCGTCTACCCCTGAGGATATTTTACGTCAACACTGCGGTCGGTGTGATCTGGGAGCAGAATTCATACCAACCAGAAATCAATGAGGTTTGAACCTGAGCCCCTGAGCCACCGCGACTCATATTCAAAAAAATGAGCAAACTTTGAAATGCACCAAGAAAGAGCTCGTCGCAATTGAACGAATAATATATAACCAAAATATTTGGCCTTCGCTAAAATGCATTCGAGATGGCATTCATTCAAAAACGATGTTTTCCAGACACTTCGTATTAAAATACAGTATTCTTGGATACAGAGAGTTACAATGCTCCTTCTTCGAAATTCTAACTAATTGTCAACATGAACTTAAACACTACTTGGAATTCAGTTTGTTTCTTTTGGAACAAAATACATTTCAAATAACGAAAATTAACGCTTTTATATTTTGGGGTTCGTTACAATTTCTTTTAAAGCTGATTACTACACATATATGTACCTTGTATTTACTACTGTGCGTACTTACCTGTAATGTAAAATTTATTTAGGTGCATACAACGTATATTATTTATAAATAAGAGATTGCCTTAAAATGGCATTTATAAATTTATACTTATAGCATGCAAGATCTGATTCTGCCCAATTCATCATCTGCATTGCAAACATCCTTATGCGCCATTTTTTAATTTTGAAAATTTAAACTAGCATAAAATTTTAATGCTAAAAAGATAATGTCGTAGACCACTTTTTAATAATGTTTTATGAAGAAAAATACAAGGTATTTAAAATTACAAGGAGAAATTCGAGGTGTCCTATGTTGAGTGATGTGTGAATGTGGCTTACCCGTATGAACATTACTATTTATGGTAATGTGGCGGGGATAATGTTGCTTGCCTCCATGACTTAGGTTTATGGCTGACCACCAGGTAACGTTAAATGAGGAACATTTCCGGCATCTTTCGAGACAAAGAACGAGAGTTCAGTGTCAACCGCTCGAAAAAAATATATATAATTTGTTAGTAAAACTAATTCAATTTTAATAAGGATAAACAAGACATTGCATGAGTTTGAACTCGCATGGATGACAGTTTCTCGATTTGAAGTTGAAAATTTACTTACTTGTCCCATATTGTCACAGTTTTGGAGAATTATGAACCATAATATGATTCGAATTCGATGTTACTACCTTAAATATGTACTATGTTAAGTTGAACCATAATATCGTTCTTCAGAAACTTGATTGTTGGATACCAGCTCAACTAAAACAGAAACATGGTACATATTATGTTAACATCTCATTTAAGATCGCAGCAAATTTGAACAGCATTGTAGTTCAAGGTACAATGATTCAAAGTTCAACCTATTTTACTAAGAGTACGCTAATCATAGTTCAAAATCTATTTCAAAAAGGTTTAAGAGTTGAATTTTAGTTTTTATATAAACAATTCAATTTCTCGTTCAAATTTCGCCTGTCGCCTGACCGATTTTTTCGTGTCAAATCGTTGTTAGGTTGAATCATTATATTAATACTCTATAGGGGCATTTTGAATTTCTAGCACAAATATTCATAAAGATATAAAAAGATTTTCATGTTAGTTATTTTATTTAACATATCTTGAAAAATATGGTTTGATTATTTCGGAAGCATATCTTAAATATTGTTTTATTTAATTTTAAGTTTGTTTTTTGGATTCTTAATTAAAAAATATCATTATAGTGCAAAAAAAGAGATAATATAAGACTTCTGTAAAAAAAAATAGCATCTATTATTTGAACATTAAATTACCTCATTATTTTTACTTCCGGGTTATTATCAAGTAAATAAAACTTCCTCGACAATCAGATGCTGTGTTTTAGTTATATTTTTTATATTTTTTTCTTCGTTTTCTCTGTTCTGTTTTTGTATCAGACATTGTTTCCAGTGTCATTTTATTTTGTTACTCTGATCAAAAATTTTAATTTTTTTCTTCAAAATTTGTCCTGAGTTTAGTGCACCGCAGCTTAATAGCCCTCTCGTACCAAACATTTCACTAAATCAAATTCATTCCTCATTTTTTAAGCTTAAAATTTATAGATTAAAATACGAGTTTTTCTATAACCAAAAGCCTAGACAAAACTCCTTCAGTATTAATAGTTTTATTTGAGAATATATTTATTTACAAGGCTGAAAAAATAGAAAATAATGATTTGGGTAGTTAGTCCTTTGTTTGGATTTCGGTTTATGTAACTATTAAGATTTCTAAGATATATCAAAATCACTATGAGGTATAAAAGCTACGTTCTAACATAACTATTAATATGTCAAAAAATACCAACTAGTAAAACTATTAAGGAATAATAAAACTACGTACCAGTAGTAACCTTTAAGGTAACTAAAAATAAGTACTAGTAACTAGAAATACTTACTGTTAGTAAATACTAAGGTACTAAATAGACAAGACTTCCATGTAGTAATTACTATATCAAAAAGAAGGAGAAAAAATCTGAAGTTGATTGGCTAGTCACGCATGCTGGTAAGATAAAATCAATTTTGAATGCTCCTTTTTAAATGGTTGATTACTATTTTTTTATAATAGTGTCCTGTTATTTGCTAAATACCATTTAAAAACGTTGTCTTTGTATGATTTTGGTTGAATAGATATCATTCACGATCACTTGAGAGACTATCATCGCGATTTTTTTTCATGCGACAACATGACCATCAATTTAAAATGCCGCTGAAAAAATGTTAATGCCCGTTAACTTAAGTGCGTTAGCATTTTTTTGCAAATTATGGTGAGTGCCCATGAATTCTAATAGGCAAAGACATTTTGTAAACGGTTTTAATTTACAGTGTAATTCATTAATTGTTCGCAAAAATGTTTTGATTGTTACCTAGTGAACAAAATAATTATAACGAACATGGGCCAAAAGAAAGAAAAATAAACTTAGTTGCTCTCTTGCCAACAGGAATGAAAATTTCTATTTCGGAACTAAGAATTATTGTGTTCCTTGAAGATTTTGTTGACCTCATCCAAGGTCTTCGTGACACTGTTGTGTTAAAAAACGTGAATTTTTTTTCGGTGTCTTCGTCTAAGCTGCATTGCATAATTTAACGTTTTGTTAACATTAGATGAACTTGACAGTTAAGATAGAGAGCGAGAAAAACAGAAAATAACTTTAGAACTTCACTTTACGGAAAAGATGTGATCTTTTCCCCAAATTTTACTTGAAACTTATTTCAAAGGTTCTACAAGAAGTCGGTACAATAGTAATAAAATGTCAATTGCTCTTTTGTAAAAAAAAAACAAAAAATCGATAAATAAATGAAATGAAAAAAAAATGAAATAAATAAGAAATGAAAATAAATAGAGAAAAATACGAGAAAATTTTTGAAAAAAATAAAATAAAATAAAATAAAATAAAAACTAATAATAATAAAATTAATAAAATTAACATAAAATAAAATAATAAAATAAAATGGCCGGAATAGCCTGGTTGGTAGGGCGTTGGGCCCATGTCCAAGATGTCATGAATTCGATCCCGCCGGCCGAAAACTTCCCATGTAGTAAATCGTGCATGCTAGATCTGTCGGGTCACAAAGTCCTCTACGTTTTCATAACAAATCATACCTCTGGGTGCGCTGAATTGGAGATTGATTATTCTCTTTTTCAGGCCAAAATTACGATCTGCGGACAAATGAGTAGATTTATGATTTGGTCTACCCTATAAACGGGTTGAGACGTATGTGTGTCGCAAAACTCGAATTCTTAGCGATAGATGGCGCCATTGAGAAACAAGAAGTAACTCACCCACTCTGCCGTAATGACATGCTATAATAACAACGTAAAATTAAAAATAACGTAAAATAAATAAAATGAAAATTAAATAAACGGAATAACTAATTCCAGTTGCACTATTCTTTTTAAGAACGAAAAAAAAAACAATTTTTCCCAATTGTTTTATTCTCTGATCAATACTAGTATTCACCTCAATGATCATAATATTTATTTCATAAATCATGTATTTTATTTCTCCTCCAGGAATGGTAGAAAAAATGCTTTCATGGCAAATGTTGCTGTTGCTTTCGTTTCTGGAGTACTATCAATCTTTTCACCTACTTTCGCAGTATTTGCCATTCTTCGAACAATCACAGGCTCTACCGTTCCATCAAATTTCCAATTACCATATATAATTAGTAAGTAATCTCTTTTCTGCATTATTAAGTGCTGGAAATGTTACTTTGACTAGCATTTTACTTTTAAAATGACTTACTTTGTTTTCTTTTTCTTTTAAAAATAACCAGCCA
Organism: Parasteatoda tepidariorum; assembly: GCF_043381705.1. Classification (NCBI taxonomy): domain Eukaryota; kingdom Metazoa; phylum Arthropoda; class Arachnida; order Araneae; family Theridiidae; genus Parasteatoda; species Parasteatoda tepidariorum. The sequence goes on from NC_092210.1 coordinate 32,868,837, forward strand.
CTTGTCTTTGAAAGAGGGTTTGCTTCCAGTTTTATCTGTTACCTATGCTATCAATAAAATATACTATGGTTGATATTTTATGGTAGTTAAGGTCGCGCTTGAGCTACACTAAAAAGCTGTAGGAGACGGTTTAGGATTCATCCGTAACGATGATCTGAAGATAATATTGGCGCATGCACTCACTTATACCACAGATGATGGTAGTAATCATCAACCATCGCATCGAGCTCCTAAAACCGCTCAAAAGAGCAAGTTTTTTTTGCAACTGAAACCACCGTATATATTATTTTAGACAGGATTTTGAAACATTCAATCGGAGAAGAAGCAATACGATAGAAAAAGCACAAAGTTTAGAGCATTTAGTATAAGGAATCAATGACCACCGTCGAAATCATGGAAGTAATCTGAAGTAAACAAGTAAAACAACCACAGGGTATTTATTTTACCACAGCACTATTATTAGGATTGACGCATATTTGACATTACTTACGTTTTGTATGATATGAAAATTTCATTTTGACACATATCTCTTTGGTGAACCATAATTTGATTATGAATACCTAATTAGACAAAATTACAATTAAATTATTTACACAGGACTGAATGTAGGGCCATTTATTACGTTTCTCCTTTTTTTTCTTTTTTGCCTTAATTTTGCTATTTTATTAACACTTAACATTTTCGCTAGGTTGATTATGCATGATAGATATGGCAATATTACCTACGTTATGCAGTTAAACTGAATGTCTGAAACTTATCAAACGAAATTCTATTTGCTTCATAAATGAGCGTGAAAAAACATGTTCCGTTGGGTTCAAACACGGCACTGACTCTCAAGACAGCATATGGAAAAAATCGCCAGTAAAATAATAGGGAAGCAAACCAGGACTGCAATGGCTAAAAGAGTCAAATCAGGTTAAGATACATTTCCATATGGAATGCATGCGTGCGAACCGTGGTAGCCCAGTGGTTAGAGAACCGAGCACCGGGAGAAACCGAGGTTCGATCCTCGATTCTGCTAAGGCCCATCGAGTCAACACCTCCTAGAAGTAGAAAGGCCTCAGCACGGATCAATTTAGTAGTCCGATGTGACGAAGTTCACTGCGCCGTTGACGAAAAATAAGAAAGATGTCATTACGTTAGGGGTACAAAGCTGCGCAGTGGTTGAAAATACAAAATATGTCATTACGTTTGGACTACTAAGGGATATTTATGGTAACCCGTGCTGAGGCCTGTTCTTTCTAGGAGGTGTTGATCGAGTGCATGCAATGCACGAGCTCGTAAGATCTGGGGAATAGGAAGTCCTGTGATCGGTCGCTAACATGAATACAAGGATCTGAAGAAAATTTCCTTTCCATTCAGATCTACATCAAAATTGTGAAGGTGGCCTCACGAATAAGTGGTGCTGCTAACTATCCGGGACTTATTACTAAGGAATCATCATTCATATTAATGAAACAAGACTCAAAATGAGCTGATGTGTCAGTAGTGGAATAAATTTTTCGTATTTAAAAAATTTTATTTAAGCCCAAGGTCCCAACAATATGCGGCAATAGGGGATTCATTTAGCTTCATAGATAATCATTTAGTGAACTCAAATTCCTGGGATCATTTATTTCGTTTAAATTACTTACTTGAAAGAAATATTCGTTATCATACCGGTGCCAGATAAATCTTTAATTAATATTCTATCACCAACTTATTTTACGATTTTATATGGTCTGTGTTTCTTTATTTGTTATATTTATATTTTACTACTAAACAATGTTATTATGCATTATAATTAATGCAATTATTACTATGTAATTAATCAATATCATTTTTTTTTATAATGAAATTTCTGTTTCTTTCTCAGGTGTTGAACAAGTTGGATCCAATCAACGATCTTTTTTGGTTTGCGTATCTTGGATACTATGGACTTTGGGGGCATGCTGCCTAGCTTTGATAGCTTATTTGACAAGACACTGGACAACTTTGGGTTTGGTAACCACTATTCCAATTGCTGCTTTTTTGGCTTATAAAAGGTACGAAAGGCATTATTTTTAACAGACTTAATACCCATAAACAGAAATAAATAACTCAGTTTAATATTCAAGCATTCTGATCAGAGGAGTGATAAACAGACTAAAAAACATTTTACATTTGTCTTTTATTACTTAATTTCATATTCATCAAAATACTTTTATATTGTACTGTTCAAACGATTTTAAACTACGTAACTTTAAACTACAAAATACAAATTTTGTATTTTATTGTCATTCTAAAATGACGTAAACATTTGAATGCCTCAAAATTAAATTGTTTTTCGATTATTAATAAAATAAATTTTAAAGAAAAATAAACAATTATAAAAATTGTTTTTTAAGTGGAATCTTTGGATGAACTGATTTTACAGAAAAAATTTGCTTGAAAACTTTAAAAACAGCTGAAGAAATACATAAAAAGAAAAATTTGCGTTAAGAGGTTCAAATTATGGACAATCTTGCCTAAGCTATTGTGACCATATTTTTTATATTTTGGCTGCACCCCTTACCCATTTTTTTTTTCAAAGTCAAGAAGTCGTTTTGAAAATCAAGAGAGTATCCAATTCTGTGAAAAAATGAATGTTTATTCAGAAAAAAGTTCGTTTTTATGGCAAACTTCGTCAACGTAAACTAATTATCATAAAGTCAACCCTTGGAGTCATTGGGATTGCATACTAAGACAAATCCATTCATCAAATCAAAAGTTAAGTCCATTCTTTTTGAGTTCAGTACATTTGCAGTTATCTGTATCCATCAGCATGACAGCTTAGTAAAACCCTGAGTCGTTTCCATCTGGCTCGATCAGACGCTAGGCTTCTCCATTCTATTCATGCCTGTGGTTCTAAGTGTAATCCATCTGGTGTTTGGTATACCTACTGAAATTATGTTTGCTTAAATTTTCTGGGTATTTCAAAATTGTACAGAATCTACCAAACATCTTTTTCTTTAACAGCTCCAAAGATTGCTCTGAGTATTTTTCTTTCACAAATTAGTAGTTTGTTTTCATCATTTAGGCCAGATTTCGCTGTCCAAAAGTTATGCAGGTTTAATTAGAGTATTATATAAATTAATTTTTGTTTTAATGGAAATATGCTTTGATTTTAGTTCGTTTCTCAATCCAAAATGGCATCTATTAATCATCGTTATCCTTTTATTAACTTTAATTTTGATATCATTATTAATTGTAATATCAGTCTCTGGGTATTTAAGCAGACTGACCCCTTCAAATGAATAGTTATTAATCACGAGAGGTAAATACACAAAATTTCCATTGCTGACAGCCATAAATTTGGTCTTATCCTGATTAATAGTTAAACCCAATGTTTTAGCAGAAGCCTCAAGCTGGGTAAAAGCCTATTTGGTACGTCCTATTAAATCAATGCCAACTGCATAAGCCAATATTCGAATAGACTTTTGAATAATTGTACCCCTAGTAGTAAAATTGGAGTTTCTGGTTGCTTTTTCAATGCAATGTTAAATAGCAAGCAAGAGTGAAGGTTTCCTAATTTTAAACCATATCTGTGTGTAAAAAGGGTTTGATGGTTCAGAAATAAATTTTATTCTGCATTTGACATCTTTCTTACTATTACACTGAAACCTTTAAGCTTTATATAAATATTTTTTTACATAAAAATGTCAAAAGACTAAACAATGAATTAGTCACTATATACTATATAAATTCTGTAATTTGTATAAATTCAAACAATTACAAACATTTAAATCATGTTACGTGAAAGTTTCATAACTTATCTGTCTTTTTAAGAATGCCTTTATGAGCTAGTAGTCTATAATAGCTAGTATAATAGTAGTATAAGCTAGTAGTAGTAAATATACTCGTATTTTCTTTCCAGCTATTTAAAACCTTCTCCGAGATACCTTATGACTCAAAATCGTTGTGAAGAAGCCGCAGAAATTATAAAAGAGATGGCTCACTGTAATGGCACCAAAGTCCCAAAAGATCTACTCCCTCGATTAAAAGTAAACATACATTCTTTTCTTTACTTTTTATTCTTATTAGAGAATAACTTATTTCTCTATTTTACGTAAAAACGTTGTGGTATAAAAACTTTTCTATTGTTGTCGGAACATTATTATTGGCCTGAAAAATCATTTGGTGTCCTCATGTTTTCTTACAAGAAGGAATTTCGATTTTTCAGATTTTTTTGGTTCTTATCAGAAAAATTATAAAAGTTAAAAAGGCATTGTTTCCTGTAAAATATTTCTTTGTCTTTTGTTTCAAGGTATTTACCTGCAAAATTTATTTTTCTTACTTTCTTAATATTCTCTGCTATTATTACGTTTTTAATTAATTTTTCACCGAATCCTTTTAGCAGACAAGCGGCTTTGCTGGCTCGACTTTCAGATAAAACCATTTTAGATAAATCGCCAATAATGGATCCTTCTCTATCTTACGAAACGACTGTTATTCTTAATACACATTATTTTTTGAGCTTTATTACGGATGCTTAAAAAAAAATTTATACTTTCATTTCAATAAAAATATAAACAATTATATTTTAATTTAGAACTAAACCAAAATTATAGTATTATGATATCGCTGAAACTTATTAATTTACTTAACATTAGTGGTAAATTCTCAAACCATGAAGATAAGAAGATTATTGAGAAGTCAAGTTGTACATTTTTATATTGTGCGCACTGCACGTAGCTAATCGCAACATTTATTTTCTTAACTACTCTATCATTACCTAAAAGAGTTACAATCTTAATGTTGAAAACAGTTCCATTAACTAGTTCAAAGATAATCTTAGTTAGAAATCAGAAAACGAATTTTTTGTCATTTCACAAGTATTTAAAAAAAAAAAAAAAAAAAAAAAAANCTAGGTGACACAGCAAGACTCTGTCTCAAAAAAAAAAGAAAAAAAAAAATTATGATTATTTTACAAACTGCTTAAAACTTTTTTTTCTTTTCCTAACTCCCTGGGAAATAAAAGTCAAAATAAAAAAAATAAGAAAAGTGAGTATCAACAAACAGTTATCACTTCCTGAAAATTAGATTTGCTGATAAGTCTCAGATAAGGTGAACTTTATTCTATTTCGAGAATTTTATTTATTGCTAAGTAGCTAAAATTAATCTTATCAGACATTTCGTTGCTAAATAAAATATAATAAATCAAAGCGAATCCCTAAAATATTCTTTAATTATAAAAATGTTAAATAAATAATCTTATAACAATAAAATAAATAATTTTTGCGTGTGTGTCTGTGTATCTCTCTTATAACTCCAGAACCAATTGTGTTAACGCTCTAAAATTCAAACAGGGAAAAGAAGGAGTAATTTTAGTAACCGATTCTAGAAATCGTTCAAAAATTTCAATTGCATCATTCTGAAGAAACGTTTGAGTTACAGTATTTTAATATTGAATTTAATTGCTATAAGTTAAATTGAACAGTAGGCATGCATAGGAGGCATTGGAAACATGCAAGCTACGTCAGGCGAGGTTAAATCATGGCATCTATTTATGCCACGATTCAGCAGCCAATCAGGTTCATAACACACGCGCGTGATGTTACTTGCTGATATCCCATTAAATCTGAACTGGAATTTCATTCAGCGGGATAATAAACCAAACCTATAATAGTCGTACTGTTAACAAGCCAAGCACAACCACGTTATTAGGCCCATCCATATTTTTTCAGCGGAGAACTTCTTCTTGAGTTGCAAGTACCCGTTTTCCGTTTTTTCAAATAATTTAATGATAACACCAGTGGTGTTTAATAGCCCTACAGCTCCATTTAATAAATAAAAAAAGTTATTGCCTTTCTTTAATAGTTAGTTATTTTTTCATCCATTTCGTTTGATAAACTGACTGATCAAGGTAAAAGTAGTAACATGCGTGGACTACGTCACTAAATTAGTATTCCTAAAGCTGTCTGAGTATAATAAACACTGAAAAATAAACGCGTGAGGTGCTTATTTTTTTATAATTATATTTTTTGAATGTGTTTCTATAAAATTAAATGCTTAAAAATTCGCAGCAATTGAAACAGACTATATAAGAAAAGAAATTAATGGAGAATTGCACTCATTTGTTTTGGAAAAAAGTGAAAAAAATCGCCACACAATTATTGACGCCAATGATCTGTAATTAATTTTGGAAAAAGAAATTTATTGGGAAAAAAGTCTCCTTAAAATCAAAAATTAAGAAAAAAAGGAACTTATTCGTTAAAGAGAATCAAACAAAAACGACGCTACACCATTATTGACACTAATAACAATTAGTTTTATTAATAGGTATTTGGTAATAATAATACCAATTACTGTTGTTTTACTATGTTTCAAAAATAATAGTATAGATGTAAAGTTCTATATTAGTATTTTTGGTAACTATAAAAACTGCACCAATAATATGCAAACTTAAATAAATACTGTGAAAATACGTTTTTTACAGCCCATCGAAAAGGATAATTTTGATTTCGAAAGGAAATATTTGCTTGAATATTTGATCGGATGTACGACTATACATGCCTTATTTAATCTAATAACGTAAAGCCACCAAGCAAAAATTGGAATTGTTTTAGCTTCATTACATAACTACAAAATTCGTTTATTCACAGGAAATTCTATTGAAAAAAATGAATAATTTTTTTTATAGCTTGATTTTTCACGAACTATTCGACCGATTTCGCTCAAATTTCGAAATTTACCATGTAAAATTAAATTCTTTTAAGTAATGTAAAAGAAAATTATTTTTTACAATTCAAAATTTATTGAACCATTATTAAATAAATAATTAAGGAAAAATAAATAATTAAGGAAAAATAAATATTTACTGAAAGTTAATTTTTGCATAAAATTATCTTTGCTTAATCGAATTTTATAACTGCGTGCAAAAAGTTTTCAATTCGCTTAAAAAGTTCCCGATATAACGAAATACGGAAAAAGTAAAATTAACATTCAGCAGTTCAAATTTCGGGCCGCTCTCCTGGCCAAACTATTGCGGCCATACTCCCAGATTACGGCTTCCGTCCATAGTTTGGGCGTGAGAAATCCAATTTAGTCAACAATAAAGAGGTACGTTTATACAGAGACAGTACGTTGTTTTCTCTGTGATTTAATAATTTAAAATATTTTCCTCTATAATTAATTAAATTGATCCTCTTTTTTTTTCGCGCACTGTTCAGTTTTTAAGGCCCTAATATTTCCAAATTTTGCAATATACACCGAAGAGCCATTACATTATGACCACCCTCCATCTATAACAATGGGCTCGCCTAGGTTTTCATGGTTTCTCGCCCAGGAACAATGTTTTCAAGGGGCACCCATAATCCTCATAGAACAATCCCTGACGTCTGTAAGCTACTTGAACATAGTTGCAGACCAGGTTCACCCATTCATGGCAACAGTTTTTCCTGCGGGGGATGGTGTTTACCAACAGGATAATGTACCATGTCATAAGGGTCGAATCCTCATGGATTGATTCGTTGAACATTCCAGTGACTTTTAAGTCATGTCTTGGCCCCCCAAATTCACCTCACCTTATTTCAATAGAGCATTTGGGGTCCTACTCGGAAAACCAAATTCGTGCTGCCACGCTACTCCCTCACAATGTGAGGGAATTGCAGGACCAGTTGGAGAGCGCTTGGTACCAGATACCTCAGACTACCTATTAGCACCTTGTGGAATCAATGCCACGGCGGGTGCTAGCAGTTTTGAGGGCTAAAGGTGGTCCTACAGGCTATTAGCAGGGTGGTCATAATGTAATGGCTCTTCGGTGCATATGTCAGATTAAACTGTATTTTTACAATACTGCATTAGGGTTTTGGATTTGTTAGCAGCCTCAAATTGAACAGTATTGCAGATTCACTCAGTAAATTCTGTTTCCGGGGTTATGATGTATTTATTGCGCAAGTAAATTAATTAATGTATTTTTTAATAGTTTTTATTTACTTACAGGCTATTAATGACTCTAACAAAACCAGCACATCAGATTCTACAAACCCATCACTTCTAGATTTATTGAAGTATCCTCAATTAAGAAAAAAGTTATTAGTTATTACTCTAAACTGGTATGTGCTGCATTCTACTCTATAATACACATTTCTCAAAATAAAATAAGTTTATTTTAAAAAAATGAAACATCTTTAAACACAGGAAAAAAGTACAAAATAGGTTTTCAAATTTTCACCTATCATAATTGAAATATACTAAATCCAATGAAGCTTTTAGCCGAATCGTAGCATAAGGTGAGCATATTCCAGAAGCACAAGGCAATGAAGCTTGCTTTCGATTATTTCAATCTCACCTTTGCTCTTATTTATCTCAATAATGATTGGACATAGTGTAAAAAATATTTAGTTATTTCATTTGTTCACCCTTAACCTTTTGACACAGATCGGATACCTGTACCCATTTTATATATATTTTTCCGTCACTCTCTAACTACAAGCAAACATATATGATTTGGTATTTTTTAATTATAAAAAAACAATTTAATAGTTACTAAAAAAATCTGTTAGATTATCGGAATTATATTTGTTCTAAAATATTAAATCCAAAAAATGTAGTTTGTGTTTTTTTTTCACTCATATTCAAAAATTTATCAATAATTGGTTTTGTGAATTAAAGACATTTCGATGATGAATGACTGCTTCTCTTGAATCTGAATAACTGTAAATTTGAAAACTACGGTTTGGAAGCGAGCCGTGTTTAAAAGATTTCACATTTAACGCAGAAAAAGACGCCGGTGTTTCATGCTGTATTTTATTGAAGTACTAAATACTATATTTTTCCCTCATTTTGACCTAAATTAATATAAAATAATGAAGAAGAAAAACATGAAAATATGTTAAATAAAAATTCTGAGTTAAAGGGTTAATGGATAAAAGTTTATTTTAACCCATGGTTTAAAAATAATCTAAGCAAATATTAAATATAAAACGCGTTCATATCTGAATGCTATGCATTTGTGTAAAAACTTTTATATATTGTGGAAAGATCGCGACGCACATTTTTTGTAATTTTAAACAGTAGATGCAATCTTTGTTACCATTTTTTTTCATGGTAATTTATATTTATGAATCAAATATAAGAGCAAGAATAATATGAAAAAAACTTTTTTTTTAATTCATATTATTTTTACTGATTTTTGAAAATCTATAAGCAAAAAGAACAGTAGTTGAACTGTTGAAATGGACTGTACATTTTTTGTTTATTAATAATAATAAAAAAATTTATTATTATTTATTATTTGTTTATTAATAATAAACAAATTTCTTTTTCAAGCAATTCCCAATGAACAAATTTTGTTCATTGGGAATTGCTTGAAAAAGAAATTTAAAATATTTTTTCAAAAATTCAATTTTAATAAAAGTCTGTTATAACAATAATTTACAAAGTAAAAGGATTTTTTGGTTAAAGTGAGCTTGTAAGCAAATACACATATTTAATGTTTAAAATAGCAGAATTTAAAAAAAAAAAATGAAGTATGATAGCTTTTGATAGCAATGATAACTCTAAAAGTTGATTTTTATTAGTAAACTAGGAAGCGATCAGGAAGGGAAATAATATATGTGGTGAATACATATATTATTGTTATTGCTTTTATGGGCTTCATTTTTAATACTTAAAGACTTACTCCAATGCCGTATAAATGGAAAATAAGATGAAAAGATGTCAGTTTTTAACTTCTTTTGTATTGATAACAGAAATAAATAGAAATGACTCCCATTTAACTCTTTTTCGTACATTATTCCCCACTTAAACGAAAATGTATTTCCTTAAAAAGAGAAAAAAAATTGTCTCAATAGTAGATATCTAGTAATTTTTAACTTCTTATAATTTTTGTATCTTTAATATTAGTATTTTTTGGTGACTTATCTATGGTGGAAATTATCTTAGTAACGGAATTATTGTATAATTTTCTGTGCTCGCTGTATCGAACTTTTATTGTATTTCATTTCTTGCAGGACTGCCATTGCTGTGGCTTACTTTGGTTTGACTCTCAATGCAACAAATTTGGGAAAGAACGACTTCCTAAATTTTTTCCTTCTGGCTGCAGTTGAACTTCCCGCTTTTCCTCTTGCCTATTTGTTGATGGAGAAAATAGGTCGAAGGTGGTCCAATACACTATTCGTTTTCCTCACAGGAGTTGCTTGTTTAGTTCCATCGTTCCTCACCAAGGGTGAATACAAACTCTACTCTTCGATGTATCAATTTTGTTAAAATGTTGTCAATTTAGTGTTCTAAAATTAAAATTTCTTACCGTAAATTCTTTGCGAGGTAATAATTTTATAACGACTTGAAAAATGTAAATGGGTCTTTAGCTTATAAAACTGAAACGTTTATAAGGAAACTCCGAATGTCAGTTACGTTAAGATATTTGGAAGTTGCATAAAACACAGTAAATATCTTTATCACAGTCAATTTCATCAATGGTCTATACCATTTTTAAAGTTGGCTGTTTTTAAAGTTATATATATGACCATATATATATATATAATTAAGAGAATATTTAAAAATCATAAGAGAATATTTAAAAATCAAATCATCACGACGTAAATTACGGGTAAGGTTGACTCCGCCTTTCATTCCTTCAGTGGGTCGATAAATGAGTGCCAAGCATGCTTGGGAACTAAACACTGGGGGCTCCGCGTTCGGCTGACCACCTGACCGAAACATCTGCTCCTGCACTCCAGAGCCCAAGGTCAAGAAAACTGAGAAGGGCACAGTAGGCCTTGGCCCTCTATGGGCTGTCGCGCCACTGAGTTTAGTTCAGTAGTAGTCTCTGGTGTAATATGTGTTGACTTTTATAAATTAGCTTGGTTTACGACAATATAATTTTTAACCTCAATATACTTGAAATTCTACCTTGTTTAAAAGGTGTCAAGCGCTGGTGGCTAGTTTATTTTAATTAAATAAGTTTAATGCTGTTACTTTCTGTTTCATCGAGATACTCTCAAAGTTTTTCATACCTTATTTTTTCTTTTACTTAACCTAAAGATTATAAATTAACCTTCTTCAGATATGGCCTGGTCTGCAATTGTTGCCTCGATGTTGGGAAAATTTGGATCCGCTGCAGCTTTTATGGTCATCTATCAGCAAGCAGCTGAGCTCTATCCGACTCCTGTCAGAGCTCTGGGAATGGGAGTTGGATCTGTTGTCTCGTCTTTAGCAGTTATTTGTATGCCCTATGTCTGCTATCTGGTAAGAAAGCTTGACATGATTTCTTTTTTTAAATTTTTCTGCTTAATTTTAAAAAAAGGTAAACGATTGCTTTATTTTTTTGAGCTTTATTTCTTGAGCTTCTGTTTTTAAAAAGTGTAAATTCTTAATTTACAAAATGAAATTTCAATCTCACCGAAACCCTATTTTTCCCAGGAAATTATTCTCTCTAGGTTTTGACCTGTACCTAAATCAATAACATTTTTTATAATTTTAAATTCGCTAAGAAGCATGTTCAACTTTGACAACAGTGAAAATTTTTGTTAAATGACAATTTATATGCTGGTTTGAGGGGATGACTTGTAATATGCTAATTAATTAGTGCATATGATATTTTAAATTACAGATCAGATACAAAAAAATATTTTCTCTGAAATTAACATACCCTTTTTTCGCTGTATTCGGATTTCTGACCTCAAAAATATAGGGACAGCCGATATATTGAAAACATGGTCAGGAGAGCAGCTCAAAATTTGCACCCCTTAATATTAATTTTGCTTTTTGAGTGTTTCGCTATATTTTGAGAACTTTTTAGCACTCGAAAACTTTTTATACAAACTTAACATATTATGTTATATCAAGATATCATTATTTAAACATTAAATTATCACCAGCCAACGGAGACGTAATATTCTTCCAAAGAATAAAGCTATACACACTCGGGTAAATATTCTAGTTCTTCTAGCCTAAATACTGTTGATAATATGTGTATTTTATTGCTTTCTGTACAAAATAATGTATTCCAGGGAATCTACAACAAGGCAATCCCATTCTTAATAATCGGCGCATTATGTGTCTCAGCTGGATTAGTTGCCCCTCTTGTTCCAGAAACTCTTCATCGTCGATTACCACAAACTATTCAAGATTCTGAAGAATTTGGAACAGCTAGAGCTTGCTTGCCTTGCTGCGGGTAATTTTTTTCTCTCTTTAATTTCAACTAACGACTTTATTACATACAGTATTCTCCTCATAATGCGATAACTTTGGGACAAAATTTTTTTGATAACATTAACAGATTGATAACAATAAACGAATAGCAAAATTGGATAAATTTACCGATTTAAGCCACACACACTGAGTTTGTAAATAAAAGGAAAAAGACTCACTTTATATTTATGTACTGTATATTTCTTTAAAAATAGAAAGATTATAAATTAGAAAAAACATCAAATGTGCGCAATTTTTCCAAAGAAATAACGAAAATATGAAAGAAAAAAAAGAATATAAATTAATTTTAAAAAAACATCAATTGTTGATTGTTTATATTTTCCCCGATGAAATAACAAAATCTTTTTTTAAAAATTGATGAATGAAAATTAATATTTGCCATCATCTTCAAAGCCTGACGCAAAACGGCTTTTAAATTTGAAATCAGCATAACAAACTACATTTAAAAGATAATATTTTATAGAAAAACGGAAAGAGATAGCAATGTACGGTTAGCTGCGTTCTGCTTAGGAAGTCAGTTTAAATTATCGCTTAATTTCAAAAATTAGTTATAAAGATCGTTAACAGATGGCGCTGCTACCTAAAGATAATAATACTATGTTTCTCAAAATAACCACTATCTACATTTACTGTGCGTAGCAGTCTGGTGACGAGGTTAAAACACATCCAACCAAATATTTCATTTGCAATGGTCTGATATGCAGCAAAATATGATTTATAGCTTTACAAATCGAGCCTTCTAAAGACAAAATTTGCATCCAGTCTTCGGATTTCCTTCTATGATGCAAATCTTATATTTTCATCTTCTTCCAATTACCTATAATTCATTTTTCAAATTGTCGGCCATTTTTGGAAACCCCGCACCATAAACATAATTTAAACATTAGCTAATTTTCATGTTTTTTTTTAACGATTAATGTTTTTTTCTTTCAGTCATGATGTTGAGAAAGACGAGGAAGTTGTAGAAGAAACAGTGAAAGTATAGATGTGTTCCACATTCCTACTTTTTTGGAATAATTCAAATTCCCAATGGTGTTCATCTTTGGAAAAAATGAATATGAACTCTTTGCTCAAAGGTCAACCGTCATCTCTAGATCAGAAAAAAACATTCATAGTTCTCCATCTACGAAGAAGTGCAAAATGTTATAAATTTACACTTCTCCTAAAATCCTAAAATTTAAAAGAAATCTCCTCAGTCACAGAAACGCCCTTAATAAATAAATATCCTTGTCAAAAATAAACCAAAAAAAAAAAAATTAATAATAATCATTAGAATTGGGATCGCAACTTGATAAGCTGTAAAAAAAAATAAAGAGAAATTATCAAAATCTGACGAAACACTTCGGAGTAAGTCGGGTTTAAATTCCAGTTAGATTGGAGAAGAAAATTCGGTGTTGCTCATAATTATCGTCTCGCTTTCCTTATTGCTGAAGTGTTTGAAGTTGAATTACGAACGCTTGTAGGTTAATACGTTTAACTGCATCTGTTGATAAAGATTCTAAAACTATGCATTGAAGGAAAGGCTTATGTAACACAAATGATTGCAAATGACTGCTTGGATGAAGTTTGAATCGCTTCTACTTCATGAGCAATACGATAGAAAAAATTGTAACAATTTTACCAAAACATTTGTTCTTTTTAATAATACTTAAAAATTCCAACCTTAAAAAAACCACGTTTTAGACTTTTACTTGTAACTTATTCCATTATATTTCATTCCTTAAATGAACAAAGCTGACTGTCGCAAATCTAAAAGTAATATGAAATAAAAATTATAACATTACGACTAAAAGCAAATTACGTTTATAAATTCGCAAATTTAATTTAGAAATGCAATGGATGCATTTTTGAGTCTCAAAAAAAAAAAAAAAAAAAAAAAAAAAAAAAAAAAAAAAATCAGCGTGGGAGAAAAATTAACATGATTCCAATTTCATGAAGATTGTGTTTCTAAAGGAATTAAAATGTGTTCACTGATTTAAATAAATTTGAGAATTTATTTAAATTTTGTTAATATTTTCTCTAGGATGGATTTGTAAATAATGTAATTTTGTATATAAACATGTATATATTTCTTTTATTGCAGTTTGAAAGATTTTATGAATGCTTTTTGTTACGAATAAAACTTTTAACAAAAATTAATTCACTGTCTCATTAAATAAACTTATGAATTTTCACATTGTTTTTTAATTTGATACTACACATTGTATTGGTATTAGTGAATTTTCACTAAATAAATTATGCATAGCACGTTTTTAAAAGTTTAACTCAACAAAATGTACTCGATACAATTCGGCACTTAAAATAATGCTCTTACTCAACTTAAAATTTACCTTATTGAGCAATTAAAAAAAAAGAAAAAATAACTTTAAAAACTTGTAATTCAATAAATGAAATTCCACGGGTGTTTAGAGTTATTTTAGGGCTCCGTAATCATATGAAATTAGGCTTTTTTGAGAATACAGTACAGAACCCGTTATCCGGAAATCAGAAAACCGGAAAACCAAAAAACCGGAACGAAATTCGATAAATTTTCCTGCCATTTAAAAAAAAATTTTTTTTTTCCTCATAAGATTTTAGGATTTTTCTTTCTTTTTTGAAAGATGTTTACCTTACCATCATTTTGGAAATAATCATTAGTGTATTACCTCATAGTTTTTTCTTCTTTTTAAGATTATTTCCAAATTTTTTTTTTTTAGTTGGGTTTAACAATAAAAAAAACGGCTTTTTGTAGCGATTCAGAAAACCGGAAAAATCAGTTATCCGGAATAGCGATGGTCCCGGATAATCGGTTCCCTACTGTAATATGCTATTTTCATAACTAATGTGAGTTAGTAACAGTTAAGTCATGACTATTAGGTCAAGTTTAGTTTAGTTTATAGCCAGGCAACACTCTCTATGCTTATTCTGCAAATGGTGCAAAATGTTAATCTGGAGAAAAGCAGCACTCTTGTTAAAATGAAAAGCGTTTGTGGTTTTTAATAATAATTTTTAATACTAATATAGTGAAACCTCCAAGAAAGAGCACCTCTATGTAGAGATCACCTTTAGTTACGACCACTTTTGGGAGGCACTGAATTTTTTCCATAGACTTTGCGTTTAAGAAAACCTTTAGGAGAAACCATTAAAACCTCTCCCAGCGACCGGGGCAAACATCTGCACTAAATGCAGAAAAGACCAAATAAGGAAACACAAAAAAATATCAAGACAACAAATTTAACAAAACAAATAAGTAGCTTAAAATGCATTTACAATATTTGTATGAGGCTCGTATTTAGAGAGCTCTTTTTGACGATACAGCTTCATGTCGCAGTCAAATTGCACCAAAGACGATGCTATCAATGATTTACTTTTACAGTTGAAAGTTAAATTGAAAAAAAAAGTCATTTAAGAAAAAACAAACATCCCAAATAAACAAACCTCTTCTCATCTTTTAAAGCTAATTTTTATGATAGAAAATTATATGCAAACTTAAACAAAAAAACATAATTGTTTATTTATTTAAAATAGCTTTATCATTCACAATTGCTAAATTTATTTTCACACATAGGGGGATCAGTTAGAATCATTTTTATAGACGCTAAATTTTATTCATAGATCGGTCTTTTCAAGACGCCAACAGGAGTGGCATTTCTGCATGAAGAAAATGAAACTGACTAAAATTAAAATAGTTAGCGAAAAATCATGTACCTTCCATAACAATTTTGAAGTCAATAAAGATAACCTCGAAGAACGATCAACCTACATCAACGACCATTTTACTGGGAAACGTTCGTACCCGAGAGGTTTCACTGTATTAATTATTTTTAATACTTAAAAACTTACTGCAATGCTGCATTATCTGGGCTCATAAAAATTTTCGAAAACTGAGAATAAAACAATGATTTTGATAATTTTCATCTAGGGGGAAAATGTCGCCAAATTGACGATTAAAAAAAAAGTTCTATAACGTTAAAAATTTTTAAGTTATTAGTCAGTTCTAAAGCCCAGATAATTCTTCACAGTTAGATGGTTTATATAGTTTAAAATTACAGCTAGGCTTCAAGTTGAGGGGATTTAATTATTGACCATGTCAACCTTCATCTATCAAAAGGTACCTCGTGATAGAATCAAGTTAACATATCTTATATACTAGTGAATTGGTATTTAATATTCATAGTGGTAGTTACGCCACAAAGTGTAAAGCAT
Organism: Parasteatoda tepidariorum; assembly: GCF_043381705.1. Lineage (NCBI taxonomy): Eukaryota > Metazoa > Arthropoda > Arachnida > Araneae > Theridiidae > Parasteatoda > Parasteatoda tepidariorum. The sequence goes on from NC_092210.1 coordinate 32,885,178, forward strand.
TTAAACTGTGTTTTTTTTTTCTTTGGAGAAAGAGCTTCGAAGAACAAAGTTAACGCACATAAAATCAATTCCAAAAAATAAATAGATAACAACTAACTTATGACAAGAATTTTTATTGCATAATATATTTCTCAATTGGTTGAAATTTAAATAGACAAAGAGATATCTTTAATTGCATACAAAAGATGGAATGCACTGGATAAAGGTTAATTTTAAAGCTATCACAATACTCTGGTAAGGAACATAAACAAATAATGTAATATTATATAAACAACGTGTAAATTTAATTTATGGCATTGAAATTTTCAATGCTCCTTTTGAATGGACTACATTTAGTAAGGGTAAAATAAATATCGTTGAATAATTTTCCAAAGAAAAATTACCAAAAACAGTCAAAATTATTTTGCATTTGAATAATTTGAGTAATAAACTATCTTTAGCAAAATACTCTAAATATATATAAAATTCTAAAAAGTTTTTCCAACAAAGAAGGGTTATAAATTCAACATAAAATTTTCCCTATTTTCAAAGTGAATTTTAACAAAATATCTAAAGATCATTAGTATAACCAAATTAAACGTTTCTAGTTTAGTACCCATAATGTTCTGAGTTTCACTTGCAACAGAAAGGGAGGGGTTAAATACAGTAGAATAACAATTTTTTTTTCTTCCACACATAATAACATAAATGCGTATTCAATTTTACGATATTGCTAGTTTTAAAATTTCGAAGGATAGTTTATAAGTACTGAGAGTAGCACATGCTCCATTTTTTCAAAATGATCATTATTAATAACCTATAGATTTAAATTTTTCTTTTCAATTCTTAGTCTGAAAATATATCACAAACATCTTCCTTACATTTTTTAAACTCAATTATGTAAGCTTCTTCTGAGTAATTGATAACAAAATACAATCAGCAGGTATCTATCAATGCTAAACTTTGTATTAATACTGTATTAATGCTTCTCAACTGTTTTGATTTTTTGTATGACATATTGGAATTATTATTGATTTAATTTTTCTAAATTATACTTAAAAACTATTTTCATGAAATTTAAAAATTTTAAAAATTTGCCTAGCAAGTAAATGTTAACATATAAAATGTTCAAAAACATAAATCTACATTCATTAAGCAGAAACAAGTGTGTTAACATAAAATGTTAAGAGATCCATCCTATAAACTACATGATTTATTTTTAACATAAATAAATTTCTAAGGCAATAATGTAAGAACCTTCAAACTAAATATAAGCACATATGGCACACCCAAAAAGTAATGTCATTGATTTTTCTGTGAAACTTACCCCTATTATAGTACTCAAACCAGTTGTAATTGATAAAGGAGCCAGTCATCTCCACTGACAATTTGGGAAATAAGAATAAGCACTTTCGTGAAACTCATTTTTTGTTTCTAGTTGAAACCTTCATACATCAAATTTGAAGGGTGGCAAGTTTGCAGTTTGAACTTTTTCTATTATACAGACAGCCTTGATCATTTATCGAAATGCCTAGTCTGTTAAAGCATAAGGCATTTTCTGAAGCCCATGAAAAGGGCAGGGATGAAGATCACCATAAAATGACATCAAAAATCTCAGACTTCTTGTTCTAACCCTTAAAAAATATTATTCTTGCACTGAAAGCAATTCATAGCTGCAGAAGAAAATTCCATAAAAGGCCCACCAACAACCACAGACTTCTTGTTCTAACTCTTGAAATATCCCATGAAGAATGTCAGTCTTGCGATGAAAGCAATTCATAGCAGCAGAAGAAAATTCCATAAAAGGCCCACCAACAACCACAGACTTCTTGTTCTAACTCTTGAAATATCCCATGAAGAATGTCAGTCTTGTGCTGAAAGCAATTCATAGCAGCAGAAGAAAATTCCATAAAAGGCCCATCAACAACCACAGACTTTTTGTTCTAGCCCTTGAAAAATCCCATGAAAAATATTATTCCTGAGCTGAAAGCAATTTATAGCAGCAGAAGAAAATTCCATAAAAGGCCATCACCATAAAAGGCCATTAACAAGCACAGACTTCTTGTTCTAACCCTTGAAAAATATTATTCTTGCACTGAAAGCAATTCACAGCTTCAGAAGAAAGTTAATTTTAGACTTTTCAATGCCCCTTTACCAATCAGATCGTGCATTTTAATTGACTCAGAGACATTACTTTTCGGGCAAACCATGCAATTAACTTTAAAGAAATGAATAATTGAACTTAAAAAAAATTCTACTTTTGACTTATTTAAAATAATAATATTTTTTATTATAAATATTTTTTTAATATTTAAAATAAATATTTTTTTAAATTATAGCAATAACAAGTCAATTTGGCTTAATAGTGTTTTATAAATGAGACAGAGATTAATGAGAGTATTTTGCCATATATCATAATGTGAACAAAATTAAACCCTAACTGATAAATATAATCTCTAAAAAGTTAGATCTCTAATCTAATTTAAGAGGAATATTCCATGTATTTTTTATTCAAACCATATTATTACTAATTCTAATAAAACTAGTGAAGGTGAAGTTTTTATTCAAACATTAGATATTGGAATAAATTGTTATAATAAACATAAAAGAAAAATCCTAAGGCATTTATATGACTTTTAAAAAGTTCTAAAATTTATATACTAGTAACAATTAGAGTGAATTATAAATGAAACTTCTATAATGTGATTGGAATTTAATATTAAAATAAATAAAAACTCATGCTGTTATTTCTTTACTATTAGTAATTTAACACTATCAATTTTAACAGTAATGAGCTGATATATTTCATTCCTCAATTGAAAATTTGAATTAATACTTATATATTTAGATATCTTCTAGATAGTAAAAAACAGTTGGGTAGGATCATTCCCAAGTACACTGATAGCTAATTATTGTTACAAAAACATTTGTTTCACGCAATATCCAAACCTTTCCAGTTATGTCTTAGTTAACAAATTAATTAGGATCTAATTTAGATTATTTATTAGTTACATAAAAGGCACACTGGCTAGAAATACTGACTAGACATATCTAAATATAATTTAATTATTCTTAAAAAGAAACTCTTTTAATCACAAGCTCCCAAGCATTTAGTAAATGCAATTCCAGGCTTTATCATCATTATTTTTAAATTAAATTATCAATATGACGAATGAAACAAAGCAATTCAAATACATATTAAATAAAAAGAATGATTTAGAGAAGTTTGTTTCTTAATAGTTTTAAGAAATGTTTTGAACATCATAACATTTAAAATATTAAAGAATAAACTTTAAATAAGGACTTGGAACAAGTTAATTTTAAATGAAAAATATAAAATACAAATTTAAAGGGGGGGGGGATGAAATTTCTACATTATTGCAGATACAGCTTTAAATATATCTATATATATATATACATAGAAAAATAGTGGAAATAATTTTACTACATGCAGATGTAAAAGACCATTACAAATTGATTGGATTAAACATAGAGCTTAATGACACAAGAGCTTGATGTAGCTAGCACAAGGTATAAAACTTACAACATCACAAACTCAAAATAAGAAACAAAAAAGTTAAAAGGTTACGAGGGCACTATGGAACCCACATTGATCTGATAAATATAAAATCCAAGGAGTTATTTAAAATAATATTTTATTTACTTGTAAGAAAATAAAAGATATTTAATTATAAAATAAAATTTATGTAAATAGTAAGAATTAAAGATTCGAAAAGAAGACTTAATATATAATAAATGTATTTGTATGGTGAATCTTAAAACTACATTCATATGTCTAATTAATTTTTATTACTTTAAATGTTTTAATAGGTTTGCACAAAAGCTATTAAATAAATATTTTCCATACAGTAATATTCAGTAAATAAAAATAAAATAAACTTTGCAAAGTAGTTGTGAAATTTCATCAATTCATGACATTAGTTTCAGTTCCCTTTTTTTCAAAATTTTAAAACAATACCCAAATAGCATGCTTATAAAGAGTTTGTGGAAATAAGTAATTAAAAAGCATTGGTTTGATTCAGAGTAAATTTCTAAATACATTTTTGAATGAAAAAAAAAACTTGTTTTAGATATTTTAAAAACATAACTTAAATAGTAAACTACAAAAGAAATAAATTTTATATGCTAATCTAAAGTTCATAATACTTTTTGGAAATCAAAAAAGCATTTCCTGAAATAAACTAGATTTTACAGACATAAAAAACAAGCTAACTTTTTAAATAAAAAATGTCTCAAAGAAGTTAAAACATTTCTTGAAACATGACATTCAGAATTAACTGCTTATTTATTAAAATTTTTAAACACACATGCTTTGAATAGTTTTAAAATTTGCAGAAGGAGTCAGTTAAAAGAATTGGACAGATTTTAGTGTAAATAATTCTAAAAATTTAATAAAAACACTTTTTTTCTCAAATAACTTTAAAAGACAAGTTATCAAAGAAATAGAATTTATTTAACATAAAGTTTTAAAACTTTTATGAAAAAATTAAAATCATTCATAGAAAGTCATGTGAAGTGCTATACAGTTTTTCTTTAGCTAGTGGAATATCACCTATGTTTATGTACTTTGTTATGTAACAGAATCATATCCAAATATCAGTCCTGCAATTAACAATTTCAGACATGTAAAGAAAAATGGAAGAAACTGAATATTTGAGGAAAGGAATATTTTCTTCCTAACTGAGTCATTGGTAGATTACACGTGGTCCTGGCCAAAATTAAGAATTTTTTAAATGTTATATACGGGACAATTAAAAAATAGATTAAAAAAGATCTTCATAGATTTTTGCAAAACTTATTGAAAGTGATTAATTGATTATCTTTATATTATTTTCAAATTAGTAAAGTTTTACTTAATCCAGAACTGGGCCTTTAATGAGAGAAATTTTTTATTTACGATTTCAAAATCAGGAATTATCAAAAAATGTTTAAACATACCTTGTTTTCTAAATTCTATGATTTTGATTTCCATTAGTAAAAATGTGGAGCCGACATCTTTCATCATTTCACTAAAACTTTTCCACACGATTGAAGTAGAAAGCAAAGTTTTTGAATTTTTAGTAACAAAAGTGTTTAAAAAATTTTTTTATTATTTTAAGAATAAGTATTTACTTGAAAAATCACTGGCTCAGGTTCCTTTAGAGTCCTAGAAAAGTGAAGTGCTGAGCTCTGTTTGCTCTACACTTACAACAGCTTTATATCCTTAAACAATTTCTTGCTAACATATGCTCTGAAAACTTAAGATTTACTTGGTCCTTTCATAAAATTCCCAAACAAATATGAAATACTTATTCACAGTTGAAGAGTAATAACAATTAAAAAAACATTCGTTAATAATATAATACTTATAAAGCTATTACAATAAAAGAGCTTTATAATTCCAATTCAAATGGCACATATGGTACTTAATAACGACATACCAAATACAAGCATATCACAAAAATAAAAGTTTTACTCAGAAACTAATTCAATAATTATTGAAATAATGATATTTCTTACACTCATAACAATCAAACACACTTAACATTTTAACTAATACTAACAATGAAATAAATATCTAGCACTTTATAACCATATGGAAGCTTATCGAGTAAAACAGATAAGAAATCAACAAATGAAAGAAAATAAATAGAATATATTTTAAAAAACAAGAAGAAAAATACTTAAAAAGCAGAAATTGTTAACAGTTAAGATCACACTCAGCTTTCATTTTTCTTTTTCTATTTTTTTACACTTTATACATAAAAACAAATACTTACTACAAAATACAATTATCGTACTTATTCACATTCTCACTAAAAACCATTAATGGTTAGCAATCGTTTTGTTTAAAAATTATAAATATATTGTGTGAATCTACTTCGTTATAGAAGGTAAGATTTTAGAAGCTTTTGAGTGACACAGTTCAATCAATTCTGGATATTGATGACACAATATAATAATTATAAAGATGAGTAACAATGTTGTCAGTGTTCGAACCCTAGAAAAGGTAACAATGAATATCAGTACCATTAAAAATAAAGATATTAGTGCTTAATACTACAGCAAATATTTAGTTACACATAAAAATGAGATAAATTAAAGATACAATTAACTTACATTCCTTTTAGCCAAGCATTTTAGATAAAAAAATTTTATTGATTTTTTTTTTTTTTTTTTTAATATTATATTTACAACTACAGTTATGAAATATTCCTAAAGGATTTTAGCTTCCCCCCCCCCTTTATAGAGCAATTTAACCCACTGACAGTTCTGCATGTAAAAAGTCGTATTTTAATCTGCAGTCTTCTTTGCATAGCAAAACTGGTTTTTCCATGTTAATACATTGAGGAAAAGTGTATAGGGAAAAAACATTCTCTCAATTTTGCCCATTTTCTAAACCAACAGTGGGTTAAAGTTTAATCAAGAGAAGAAAAAAAAATGCATTTTTAACTGCTTTTAAATTGAAAAGTATTTAATATCTTGGTATAAATGTTTAATATTAATTTCAATTTTCTTTCATTTGATAAAAAAAAAACATCATTATTCACACTTCTGATATCCAAAAAACCTTGTAAACTAAAAACTATTTTCCAATTTTTATTTTATAATTTGTTTCTTTCAAAAACTCAGTTTGCCTTTTTACATACAAAACTGTCAACATGCTATACGTTAGAGCCTCAATTATCTGTGGAATTTGGTGGCAAGGGCATTGCAGATAACAGAAATCACGGATAATTCAAAAAACTCAAAAAGTAAGGTAGTGACCCAAAAAATAATTTGAAAATGTATTTATATATGTGTATATGTTTAAAACACACAACAGAAATTTTTGTTCTATAACTAAATCGCTGAAACAATGAATGGTAAAGAAAAATATAGTACATATACAATAGTACAATGCCCTTGGGATGTAGAGGTCAATCATGTGCAATATAATTTTTTAACCCTTCGTCGAACTCATGAATAATCTGTATTACAAATAATCAGGACTCCATTGTAGTGAGTAAAATAATTAGAAAATTAGAACTAGAATTGTAAAAAGTTTGCAAAATTTCATGGTTATGAAACATTTTGTAAATTGGAAACATTGTAATAAACAAAAGAAGTAGAAATAAAATATTTAGTTTTATTTTCAAAAGCTAGAGGCAGTGCTATCCATGCATTTTTAACTATGTTCCTAACCTTGCCAATAATTGAATCAAACTTATACACTAATATCTTTAGCTTCATATCTTAATCAAAGAGATCTTGAAAATTTAATTAAAAAGAATAAAAGCTTAAATTGCACATTCTAAACATTTCTTGTTTTTTTCTACGTATCATCCATTGCCATTCAGTAGCTAAACTGTATGAGTTTTTAATATTGGTGCATACATAGTAACTTACTTAGTTCTAAGGCATTATTATATTTGAAAGAGTTGTGACCATTTGAAGCATAGAGCAACATTGATTAGCTTGAGTGAAAGTTCTCCCGCGTGGGAGGTCAATATTGATACACATTTAAACACTTACCTAGTTCTTAAGAAAGGCATCATTATATTTGATAGAGTTGCGACCAATAGCAGAACTACTTGAAGCATAGTTAGTGCAACATTGATTAGCTTGAGTAAGAGTGCTCGCGCTTGGGAGTTTTCGACAGCATCTAATGACACCAACTGTTGAAGATGCTGATGCTGTTGATGTTCCATACGAGATATCTACAGAAAAAAAAGAGATAATAAAACTGCAACTAAAACTGATTTCTGCAACGTATGGCATGGTCTAATTTACGGATGCACAACCCTTTTGAGTAAAGAGCCAATTGCAAAGCAGGTTGATTAACGATAGGCTGCAGTCATATTTTGTCATTTTGGTGGGAAATCTGATAATTTTTATGCAAACATTAGTGTTTTAAGCATAAAATATTTTTTTTTTAAATTTTATCCCTTTTTCTTAAGAATAGATTTTTTGATATGGGGGAAAATATAAATTCCATCAAAAAAAAAAAAAATGTCAGACTCACAGAATGAAAGTGTAAAAAAAAAAAAAATACATATTTCATGAGTATTATTAATTATTTTAATGAAAGAAAATTTTTAGGGCTTAAAGTAAAACCAAGAATTAAAACTAATATTATACTAATATTAAACTAATATTAAACAAATACTTATTATAGAACAAAATAAGATTTATTTATTTCGTATTACACTTTAGATATTATTTCTATTTCTTGAATTATTAGAGGTTTCAAGAATTTAAAATATAAAACGTCTTCCTTCCATTCTTTTCTTTAAAAAAAAACACAAAAGCCACTAAAGATTTAAAACAAAATTACAAAAAGTAAGGAATTTAAAAATTCGTGATTTTCTCAACTTTTCAAATTTTTTATGTTGCAATAATGTAAGAAAATATTAAAATATAGAAATTCCAAATATCACATACTAATACATGACACTAATTACCGAAAAAGCATCGGAAAAATAACTTATATTTACTGTGAAATATGCACAAATATATTTATCAAAAAGTGATTACTTGAAAGAGTGATTAGAAACTCCTATGCCATAATAACATTATAGTTAAAATAACGGGATCATCAAAATCAAGTGGAAAAGCATCGTAATAATTGAGAAAAAATTACTTCAATTTACAGTGAAATCATCATGAATATATCGTGTCAAAGAGTAATTATTTAAAATACGTGATTTAAAATTCGCTTTTCGTAATAGTTGGAATTTTTAAAGTTCATGGGAATGCATCATAAAAAATGCCAAAAAAAAAAATGATAGAAAAATAACTTTAATTTACGATGAAATCGGCAAAAGCAAAACACTTTAAAAAGTTATTATTTAAATGCGCGATTCAAAACTTGCATGTTTTACAAATGTAGTAAAAGTATGGAATTTTCGAAATCACATGGAAAAGCGCATTTAAGAAAAAAAAGCCAAGCACCAAGAAAAACAATAAACGCCTTTTTAAAAAAATCATTAAAATTTTTTAAATTTAAGAGAAAGCGGTACAAATAAAGCTCGTCAAAGAGTGATGAATAAAATGCTATATTTGTAACTCACGAGTTGTAATATCGTAATAAATGTATCAGGAATTTTCAAACCGCTTAGAAATTGTTATTTTTCAGTGCAGAAAAAAAAAGAGTTGTGAGAATCAAAAAGTAAAAGTATTTCTTAAAAAAAACTTTGTTCAGAAGCTCCCGTGGGCAACACAGGTTGAGCACTACTGGTTGAATTCCTTCTTAGAAATTTCAATATTTTATTTCATTTAAATGAAGCACTAAAAAAATAGCAACTGCCAGTAATTCAAAATAAAAAAAGATTTCATATCTATACTAAATGTACATTTTTAAAGACAAAATTAAGGGGTTTTTTGTTAATGAAGATAGAATCTAATAACATTTAAAGCTAAGCATTAGTAATGAATAACATTTATAAAATTAAGAAGAAAAAAAAAGAATAAAGTAAAATTTAAATAAGTTTGTTTTGGTAAAAACACTTAAAACAGTTAGGGCAATAGCTGGTTCAATGTGAAAGAAACTATTCAGCTGAATTTGTCCAAATTTTAGGGAAAAGAAATATCTCCAGATGTAATGATAGAGTTTTTTTAAATTTTAGGGAAGTTTTAGGAAGATTTTTCCAAAACGTTTTGCAGTAATTTAAGAATTTGTTAGGCTAAAAACAGGTTATACTATAGGTTTTCATTTAACCGACTACCAAAACTGAAAATACATATTCTGCATAGCATATTAATCAAGCAGCATTCAAATTTAAGATTATTCATATAATAGATTGTAATAATTTGTTTTTAAATAAGCAATTCACATCTAAAGATACAGTAAAAATTAGGAGGGTTATTTAAATTTGAATCTCTTTTTTCAAAACTTGTCCTTTCCTAGTTTTGAAGACAGTCAATTCCCATTCTAATTTTTGCAACTGATCAGTTCCTTCAGATTTTCAAAATATTTTGAGCTACTGCAGCTGTAGCTTTTTTCAGTCTTTCTGCTCCCTCTTTTGCAAGGTCTACAGCTAGGTTTCAATTCTTTTAAATCATTTAACTTATGATTATTTTAAGAAGTCTGCAAATCAAGATAATCTTTTTTTCTTTTCCTCTTTTTCAAGTTTTTCTTCCTTTACTTCTTTAGGCTTATGGTCGTTAGAAACATTCCTGGTATGATTTAATGAAACTCTTTCACTACTTTTAGAAGTGTTAAAAATATATGTAAAATTATTACTGGTTATAATTTTGAATGGTATCTTTCAAACTTGAATGGTAACTCATTTAAGATATACAATAGCGTTTTCATTAAGACTCATATTGAGCATAGCTTTATTTATCAAAAAAAAAAAAAAAAACACAGAATCAGAATTTCTAAAAATAGTTCTCATTAATATAGTTAATTTTCCATATTTTATAATATTGTAATTATCTTTCAAAAGAAAGAGTTCACTCCCATATTCACTCTACATTATTCAGGGTTGCCACTCAAATCTGGAAAAAAAATTCCCTGTGTTTTCCCTGTACATACTATACACAATATATTAAGAGGAAACAACAATTACTGTGCTCTTGTGTGAGATATATTGGGCTAACAATATTTATTAGTTTTAATTGCTGGAAAAACAGCTGAACATAATGTTACAGTAAATGAAATAATTGAGTGTAGCTGAAATATCATGGTTAAATATCCTACAGATTACACTTTGAGTGGTCACCAATTTTTAAAAGACAAAAATAAAAAAACAAATTCCCTGTATTTCCCCTGTTTGTAAAGAAAAAATTCAAAATTCCCTGTTATTTTAGGTGATTTTTAAATTCCCTGTATTTTCCAGGTTCTCCCAGTGGAGTGGCAACCCTGTTATTTCAGATAATTCATGGGGAAAACATCAAAAATAAATAGCTTTCACTTATACCTAAAACTTGTCAATAAAGTCATTTGAAAAGTTTAAATATAGAGTTAAGAGAGCAAAAGAATGTACAAAGATCTACGGGAACTAAGGAGTTTGAAATTAGAAATATTTACACGAGTCTGGCAGTTATCCAGGAGATCATGTACATCTCTCAACCTTTCTTCACTTTGATATTGCACTTTTTCCTCCATATCAGCAATTCCCTGTTTTAAATTTTCAATTTCATTTTGATGCAACTCTATCAAATCGTTCATTTGCTCCTCCAAACGCTGAAACACATTGAGAATGCAACATTAAAAACAAATACATCTGATACTAGCAATATTACATTGAATACAAAATCAAAGAGAGATTATTAAAAAAAGTGTAACTAACCTCATATCGATAGCGTTCTTCCTGCAAAGCTTGAGAAAAATAAGTAGACTCTTGCTGAATTTGACCCTATTCAAAAATAAAAATAAATTTCTATTTGCAGACATGTGAATACAAAATATAAAATAAAGAAAATACAATATAAGGAAAATAGAAAGAAAAAAATAAGATAGATAAAGAGAAGATGCAAAATAAGAGAAAAAGTTACATTTGAAATCAAAGTTACTGATCACACAATTCATGATTTTTGGCTTATTTCACATGAGCATAAGCAGAATCACATAAAACCTGATTATTGCTTTCATGGATTCATAGTTGGAAAATATGATCATTATTTTCATTGATTGACTTCAAAAAAATTATTATTACTTTCATAGATTCTCGAGAATAATGCCACATCATTATTTTCATAGATTAACTTGATTACTTATTACAACCACAGATTAACTAGAAAAAAATCTAGATTATTACTTTCACGGATTCTATTTCCTCCACAAGATGTTGATATTCATCTCGCTGAGAGCGCAATTCATGAAGAATTGGTTCCAAATCTAATGATGCATGTCCGACAGACTGTATAGTGAGTGATTCCGAACCAGAAGGCATGTTTTGTAATGGGGGGTGGGGTTGAGGTTGGTGATGTGGATGATGATGGGGACTGGGAACAGTGGAATGAACTTGATGAACCTCTCCGTCTTTGGCATTTTGATTTTGACCTGATTCTGAAGTTACACTAGAATTTTCTTCATCAGATGTATACCTGGTGCTGGAAAATGAACCAAGATTTAGATGAAGACAAATGCACAACAAAGACAAGTCTAGGGTTTGCTATAAATAAAATTACCTGTGAGTAGAAAGAGCACTGCTGTGGATATTTATTTCTCGATCATCTGGACATTCATCAGATTCTAAAAATTTAAAGACATTTTTTAGTATATTTATCAACTTTATTATAAGAATTAATACCAATTGCGAACTATAATTTAAAAGCAAATATCAAGTATTTGATTATTTTAAATTTTATTGACAAATTTAAGTTAAAACACAGAGTAGATTTTGGCAATTAGTGAATCCAGACAATGGTTAATGAAGTGGATGGAAGAAAAAAAAGTTTACTATACATATATTTAACCTTTAAAACTAACTACAAAATATCAATAAAAAATATTATGCTGCAAATGAAAATATCCAAATATAGTGATAAAAACTTAAATGAAATCAAATAGAAAGTTTAATAAGTGACTATTCTGCCACTAAAGTAGAATAAAGAAGTTTTTTTTCATATCTAAAAAAAAATATTTCATAGATATGAATTAGTAAACATAAATATTTAATTACGAAATGTATGCATGAAGAAAAAAATTATTTGCAACACTTCAATTAACACCAAACAATAGCATAGAAGTTATCAATTATTATATTATTATAAGTTATATCCCTACAACTTCAAGTATGTACAATAAACACAAAAACACGAAAAATAAAAGATAGAGAGAGAAAACAATTTAGCTATTTCTTGAGATACTAAGACTGACAATCATGACATAATAAGTCTCAATCTCAATGGTTTTAGAGCCTAACCTAAAACATGCTAATTAATTAGTGTAGACTATATTTTAAGTTAAAAAAATCAAACACAAAATATGTACTTCCCTTGAGTAACCATACAGTTTTTATAGCTTTTGATTCTTAGACCTCAAAATATGGGGGAATAGTAAAATATAGAGGATAGCAGCAATTTAGAAATTATGGAACAAATAGTTGAGACAGAAGTATAGGGGAAAGTTCAACACTTTTCCAACATATTTTGCCTTGAAGAGTTTCAGATGCAATGAAGAAAAAGAAAAGGTTAATTCTAAATTGATTATGACTCAAAATGTATAACAACAATTTTTTGCAAATAAACAATTAACATAAGAGGCATCTAAGCAAAAATTTCAAGCTTTGAAGGAAAAAGATTAAATTAAATTGGGTTCACAGTGAGCCCCGATATAGTCCCTGGACAGATTATTAGAAGCACTATAAGATTCTATGTGAAATCTTAATTATCAGTTGATACTATACAGCTTTATTGTTTTTATGCTACTGAAACCGGTGCACTTGCAAACTGCATTTAATTACGTTCGTGTATCAATTGGTTCAATTAAACAATATATAATATAAATTCGGCGATTGAATAACTTAGATGATATATTGTGTAAATATAGAATATTTTTTATATCAGGTATTACATTATTATAATAATTAGACTGAATTAGCAGACTCGCTGTAGTTTTTTAATAATTACATGTTTTGCACAAGTTTATATGCAATACTTTTATATTTAAACATACATGTAATGGGTTTTTATACAGGTGATTTTTTATATACTTCCTATTTGAATTTATTTTTTAAGTATTGCATTACAAAGTTAACCAATTGATACACAAACGTAAACAGGTACAAACCTGTTTCAGTTGCGTAAAAACAATAAAGCTGTATAGTATCACCTGAAAATTAAGATTTTACATAGAATCTTATAGTGCGTCTAATAACTTCAGCAGGGACTGAATATTATGTTCATTGTGCTAGTGCAAAACAAAGACAAGTCTTAAATCTAGCTGAGAGCATGGGTGTCCAAAACGGGACATTAATAACACTTGCAACCCCAGAAAATTGAATAACCAAAAAATTATAATTTGCTTTCGATGATTTAATACTTTTCCCGATTGCACCTCCCTGCAAATATTTCTGACAGCACTCTTGTCGGAGAGTGTTTGTGAAGAGAATGCAATCAACTGAGATGCTGATACCGGCACTCACTGTTAAATTACCCTTACGAATGAAAAAACAACTAAGCATAGTTAAACTGTAAAGTATAACAACTGTATTTAGTATCTGTACAAAGCAATGTGCAGACAATATGTTGTAATTATGTTATGTAATACGAAGAAAAAATTACTTTTACTTACTCTGATGCACTGTGTTTATATTATCTGCACTGCCAAACTTATTTTTTATAAGATGTGCAAATTCTCTAGGCTTTGACATGACACTTCTGGGAAGAAGAAATAAATTAATTAATACTCTAATTTAATATAATTGTAATACAGCCTTCAAAATTGAAAGTTACAATCCATCATTGAAAAATAATGCTAGACTATGAGGAAAGAAACACTTACAATCCACAAATATTACAAAGATTATTCCATTAGTTGAACATGTGCTTTCTTTCGAAATAAATAATGTTTTTAAATTATGCAACAAACTAACCATCTGAATCATAAAAGATGTTTCACCATGTCCAGTATGCTTTTTGGGTTAGCAATAATGTTATAAAAAGTTAAACTCCAGAAAATAAAAAAAGTGGGTAGTTGATAAGTACCAAAAGTATTACATTTCTAAAATATTAAGAATGCTAATTAATGTATTCTAATAACACAGACATTAGGTGATTGGTTTATTTGTTTATTTTCAATGCAATATACCATGCACATTATGACAGATATTTCTTTTTCAAACAAAATACATACTTATATAAGAGGAACACTGAAAACAAATACATTAATGTTTTTATTTATTTACTTTATGATTTTTTTTTCTTCTAAACAATATAAGAGGAACATTGAAAAAAATGCATTAATGTTTTTAAAATTTAAGCATTATTTTGTACATATAAACTAAAGTGAGTATTTGTATCTGTATGAGTAATAGTTTGAAACTTCTTTCTGGGGACAAGACAGATCTTATAATGTATTCATTTGAAAGACACATTGTGAAACATTAACAAAGACATTTTTTTTAAAAATAAAAAAGCAAAGAAAAAATGCCTCAGTTTTAAATTAATTTTTAGAACAAAAGTATAGGTAGGTTCAAACAGGTCGATTAAATATTATATAAAAGCATAAGGGGGTAGTGATTTTTAACTTCTTCTGACAGGAGGTGAAGGAGATGCAAAATTTTCAAAAGCATGTTAATATATCATTTGAACAGGTTCTAATTTCGGG
Organism: Parasteatoda tepidariorum; assembly: GCF_043381705.1. Classification (NCBI taxonomy): domain Eukaryota; kingdom Metazoa; phylum Arthropoda; class Arachnida; order Araneae; family Theridiidae; genus Parasteatoda; species Parasteatoda tepidariorum. The sequence continues at coordinate 32,900,416 of NC_092210.1, forward strand.
GAATGAATAAAAATAATAATAAATTTTTTATTGATTTATAAATATATACGCTTATATTGCTTTGTAACTTTAAATACTACTACATCCATTACCAAAATAATTAAGGTTATTTTTAAGATATTATTTTTTATTGAATTATATTTCGTTGCAATTTTCCAACTTTCATGTCTAATACAATTCAGTCCAATAATGTCTAATACAATTCAGATTATCACAAAATATTTCTTTTTTAATGACGCCTGGTGGTTGAGTGGTAGCGCTTTGCCCTCCCGTGCCACAGGTCCTGGGTTCGATCCTTGGGCCGGGCAAGGTTGGCACAGCCTTTCATCCCTTCAGTGGGTCGATAAATGAGTACCAAGCATGCTTGGGAACTAAACACTGGGGGTTCCGCGTTCGGCTGACCACCTGACCGAAACATCTGCTCCTGCACCCCAGAGCCCAAGGTCAGGAAAACTGAGATGGGCACAGTAGGCCCTGGCCCTTTATGGGCTGTCGTGCCACTGAGTATAGTAGTTTTTAGTTTATTTCTTTCTTAATATATATAGAATTTAAGCTAGGCTTGTAATTAGTTACAACAGTTTTTTGCAAAGAATGCTCAAACCGAACAAAAAATAACTGAATAAATATGTTTTACAAAAAAATATAAAAATTACGGCATGTGCAAAGCAAACATGCCTGTTTTTTTTTTATAATTTTCATTAAATTACAATTATAAATTTAACTTTCATAAAAATCATTAATAAGCAAGTTTCCATAGCCTGATAAATGAAAATGTCTTAATTTACTTGTTTTTCATACATTTAGAATTATTTTATTTTTAATCCACCTCTCTTCACAAATAAACTTTTGTTAACAATTAAATTCACTCCATGGCAATCTACATGGGTTGTTATGAGGAGCTGTACTTGTGAGTCATCTATAAAGATTTTACTGTTATGTGCTTTGACTTCATTTAGATCTTCCATATTTATAAAGTCATAGTAATTATTCATAAACCTCAGATTACTAACTTCATGAAAGAGATTTGTCAGATTTATTTTATAATTAAAACAACTTTATTTCACATTCAGTTTTTTGTTTAATATCGATTTTTAAATAAAATTGAAGTGATCTTTTGAAGTTTCAATAGATAACAGCATACTTAAAATCACAGATGGCAGTATCAAAGTGATTTAGATAATTTTTGAAAGTAAAACTTTTGAAAACTATAAACAAATTAGTTACATGGCTAATATTTAAGACGGAAAGTTGATTAGAAAATAACATACAATCATAAATCTTAACAGGTATGAAAGCTACAAGACAGGAAAACATTTTGCAAACAGACCAAGCGAGGAGATGGATATACATGCAGAAATTTACAGAATAGTTTTAATAGAGATCTTGTAGCATTATACTCAATTGAAAATAGATTTAAAAATGTGAGATAAAAAAAACTTGTTAAATTGACAGATAACTTTTTGAAAGATTTATATAATTTATTGCATTCAAATAATCTTCATTTTATAAGGATTTAACCCAGAAATGTTAATGAAATTAAAAAACAACGCACAAGTGCATGCATCTTATAAAATTAACATTTATAACCCTGTAAATAAAAAAATGATGCAAAAAAATAACCTGATTTAACAATTAATTGAAAGCATGTGACTAAAGTCATGAAATAAAATATAATTACAAAAATTGATGTTCAACTGTTACCTAAAAAAGTGTTCGAAATTTAGTGTAAAGTTTTTTGCTAAAATAATTTTTTTTTAATAATTCCTCATAATTGTTCTAACATAAATAAGCATAATAAGTCTTACAGTCCAATATGAAAAAGAGGTATCTCCAGGGGTAGGGGGCATCCTAAAATATGAGGAGCAGGCCTCTTTGAGGATAGAACAATCCATTCATAACAAGTTCCTAACACAAAATGCAGTCAACAGAGTCAGAAGATCTAATATTAAGTAAATGTGCCTTTAGAATGTCCTGCCCAGTCAGCAGCCTGAAATGCGAAACTCCGATAGGCCTAGGGAGGTTCTAGAGAACACTTGATGTTCAGAGGTTCTGACAAGAAACATCAAACTCTCTCGGTAAAAAAATACTCAGTGACTTCGAATTTCTTGTTTTATTAGCAGTTTAACATTTCTCAGAATAGAGGGAGAATCAGGAGGGTCTGTCTGTTTTGCGAGGTTATCTGCTTTTTTGATATTATGTAGTCTGGTTATTTAAGAAGTCTTAGTGTATTTAAAAAAAAAGGTACAAGTAATATAAGAGTAACTAATTTTACATAATCATACATAAAAAATGTTGGTAGCTTTTATTTAATTGTAAATATATTGTCAAAAAATGAAATTTAATTTAGAATATCTTCATATCCACATCTGATAAAAATTTAAGAGTTTATTTATTTAGTATTTATTTCAGCTGTATACCTTTTCCAAATAGTACTTGTTATAACTAAAAAAGAATTACATTAAGAACTCTTTAAAATCTTTAAAAAATGCTCGCTCTTATAAAATAAAGCTACAATATTAGCAAACCTTACTTTGCCAAACCATGAATTTTGATATACCGTAGAACAAAAAGGCTTAAAGTAAAGTAAAAATCATAAAAATATTACATATATAAACGTTA
>NC_092210.1:32903063-32936022 GCF_043381705.1 Parasteatoda tepidariorum
ATAAATTATATGGAGGGACTTTAAATTTATAAACTAAGAGTGGAAAGAAATACAAACATGCCTCTTCATTTTCTTAAAAAAAAATTATACTAACAAATTAATGACATAGATAATATTGAAAACATTATATATTTAAACAAAAAAAACATGTTTAATTTTGATTGATTCATACAATGTTTCAACTAACAACAAATTACAATAAAAAATATTTTAAAATAATTCTAAAAATTAGTTAACTTCAAATTCTTGAAAATATATTTCTAATCATAATTTAAAGTAAAATAGAATACAGAAATGACTTACTCTGCAGCTGTATGGGCGATTGAGGCACGACCTAAACGCCCTCCTTTCAAGCTGCCAACAACTCCTCTGATGCAGCATAATAATTAACACATCAATGAATATAATTAATTAACGCTGCATACATTTAAATAAAAATACTGAATTTCACATGAAAAATACTTTTCTTTACAATAAAGAAATATCAAGTAAAGAAGAGGAAAGCAAACATAAAGATTTATCAAAAGAAGAATAAAAAGTTAATTTATCACAATTATCAGGTATAATACATGCAAGAAATGGTAAGAAAAGCAAACTCACATGCAGAACTTCAGTGCTTCAAAACACTACGTAAATTACACATGGAAAAAAAAATTTAACACAGACTAACTTAGGATACACATTTTAGCTTATTCCTATTTATTTTTTTACATATAAAAATAATAAAAAACTGTATGCTATTATAAAATACTAAGGGTTATTAAAGCTTCTTTTTATAACTGTGATTCTAATTTTTAAAATAAAAAAAAATTTAAATAAATTAATTTTTATTAAAATGTGTTAAACATTATTTACACATAAAAATCTAAATAAAAAAAATTTTGCCTAAATATTTTAGGCACTTTACGGTCAGCTAAATTGATATCTCTAGACACTTGGGATGTATCTCAAATAATGGATGAAAACAAAAAGAAAGAGGCTGGTAATTTTTTTTTTAAAAAAAAAACATTTATAAATTCAAATATTTATAAGTACATAGATAATTTTAAAGATTAGCCTATAATATTCAGATTTAAGTTTTTACACAAAAAAAGTTATTTACATTAAGAAATGAATGATATAAAATATAATTACCCAGATAATCCAGAAATGCCACCTTTGATATTGGCTCCAACATCCCTGAAAGTGACATTGCATCAAATTTCAAAGCCATAAAATGCAGCTAAATTATTTGACAACAATTGAAGTGTCACTACTAATATTTTATTTGAAAGTAAAGCATTTCTGTAATAGCTAGTTGCAGAAATAGGAAAAAGGAGCCCATGGTGCCACCTCGCGATATAACCAACACACTTCACGACAACAGCTACTGTTCTATAATTGCTCAATATACTTAGGGTAAGTAATTAAAAAAAAAAGATAGAATTAAAACAAAATTGAAAAAAAATTTGAAAAATCAAGTTTAATAAGGTCATAAATTTTATTGTGACAAACAGAAAATTTTTGTAAAAAAAAATGTAGTTAATGAGAAAATTTCTTAAAATTTTAGCAAACATTTTAAAAAATTTTTAATATTAACACAAATATGTTCTGATAAATTTAAAAAATAAAATAGATAAATAAAACAAAATTTAATTTTCTTAAAAAATTTCAGCAATTTTTTTATGTTTAACCAATTCAGTTGCTTCCACAGATCACAAAATAAGAACCACACTGCCAAATAAGTTGCCACACTGAAAATAAAATTCCTTTAGTTTTTCATTGCAAAAAAAAAAGAAAAAAAATGAGAGCTTATTTAGCAAAGGCTTATTAAAGGCTTATTTAGCACCCTTACCAACCTTTCATGCTTTCAGTGGGCTGATAAAATGAGTACCAAGCATGTTTGGGGACTAAACACTGGGTGTTTTGTATTCGTAACCCAACTGCAACATCTGCTTCTGCACCCCAAAGCCCAAGGTCAAGAAAATTAGAATGGGCAGAGTAGGCCTGGCCATCCTTGGGCTGTTGTGCCAATGAGTTTAGTTTAGTAAAAAGAGCATACAATGTAGGAATAGTTAACAAAAATTCTAACTAATGTTGGTCCATTTTGTTTCGAGATATATATCTAAAATTAGATATTGTTGATGAATGATTAAATAAGAAGAAAAATAATATCTAATTTTAACAAACATTTATCATTCATATAAAAATTATCAAACCACTTTAAGAAATAAAATTACCACTTTAATATATTGCTAATCAAAAATTTTATAATTTCTTAAATAGTTAGAAAATATATTTCAGATTTTGTAATATACTGAGCATATTTGTTCATTTAATTTTTTTCAGATATAAATTTAGTTTTTTATCATTTAACTTCATTAAGAAACTTTTTTTGAAACAGCAGTAACTTTTACTTCGTGATAAATATTTGTAAGAAATATTTACTATAAAATATATAAAATTTTAATAGTGTACTTTTTGCACACATAAGGCTTTGTTATGTGCTAAAAAAAATTTAAAAAAATACAAAATTTTTTTGATGAGTATAGAAGGCTACTTTTAAGAAAGGCAAACTAAGAACGAAAAAAAAAAATAATAAAAATCTGCTTTACTTAAGTATAATAAGGACAAGTTTATCACAAAAGTAATAAAAGTATAGTTTTTTTTTAAATTCCAAACTTGCTTTGTCTAGGACAGAAAGTTTAACACAGAATTCTGAACAACTCATAATAGTTTGAGATCAATATGAATTAAACTTTTATAGTACTGCTGTATTAAGGAAAAAAGAATAGCCACTATCAATTAGATAATATTCCCTCATGCCAATATTTAATTAAACTTTAAAATCAAGTTCAAGCATTCCTTCATCAAATAATTTCAAAGTTTTAAAAATATTGACATGTAAACAAAGTGAATATGCTGCTAAATATTTTTGGACAAAAGTAATTTAATGGATTATTAAAAATTCTATGATATGATTACGGCATTGCTGATAGGAATTAATCATTTCAAAAATCAGATGAAAGAGACGAATTAATGAGAATTTACAAAGTTGAAACCTGCAAAATTTGTAACAGTATTTGCTAAAAATAATAAGTAAGCATACGACCCTTTAATTTCTTACTATGATAATTTGACAATTTAAATTGTTTGACAACTTTCCTTCTATACAAAAAACTATTTCCAAAAACAAAATTAAAACATGAATCCTGCAGGTATTGATGTATGTCTATATAATGCATATAATAAATAAGTAGACGCTTCCCAAGTTCGAACTATCGGATTCTGCAGTTTTTACTTGCATCATGAATTAAAATAAAAAGTTAATTAAATGAAAAATCCAAATAGCCTGATTTTTTTTAAATCGATTTTTTAAAATCCCCTTTTTAATACTTAGGAAACAGTATAAAACACACAAAAATTCTTAACACACACACAAATTAGGAATATCAGGGCAAAAAGCAACAATTAGTAAAAACAAGGACAAAATATTTTTTATCAGGAAAGTCAAAAATATCAGGACAACTACAAACCCTGACAACATGTGATAAAATAAATTATATGGAGGGACTTTTAATGGATATTCAATCGGAAACTTAATGAAGATGAATAATAATGAATAAGAATGAATACATTATTTGCTTATTTTTGTAAATGGAATAAAACAAAATGCAATTTTTTTTAAATTAATACACGTGAAAAAATCAATTATAATTCTAAACAGAGAAACCTTTGCCCCAAATAATTAATAGAATTAAATAGCTGAATTCATTTATTTGGCACACAACTTGCAGGACAGAATGAAAATAAGGCAAACTAATTACTTTAATCCTTGTCCCATATCTCTTAGAACACCTCGAGGTAAACCATGAGTTTCCAAATCTCGTATTCTCTTGTTATAGTTTTCCAGTTTCTTTTGCAACTGTGTTATAAGCTGAGCTGATTTTTGGTTTTTCTTTTCAAACACATTTTTGATTCTCTGAAGTTGTTGTTTGTCTGCATTAGTTGCAAGTTTTAAATATTCATTCACATTTTCTAAAAGGTAAAAAATTTATAAAATTAAAATTGAGTTTAATTGTACGTAATAGAAAAGAAAGAGAAATACATATTTTAATTTAAAAGGGGGGCTATCAACACTAAGAGGAAAAAGAAATTCCGAGGCTAAATTAATTTTATTGTATTCCCTGATTTGTGTAACTGGTGACATAAATTTCATTATTTAATTTTCAAATTAAAATATTAAGAGATCAAAAATATATATATATATATATAATAATAATAATATCAAGGATTAATTTTTTATTGGAAAAAATATTGGACATATAGGCACAGAAAACTGACTCAATTCCTTCATTTCCCCTAACTATTACAGTATTTTAACCAAATTTCCTGTTCCCTGCTCCTCTAGATTAAGTAAATTTTATTAAAAGACATAGTTTAATAAAGCTTTAAAAATGCTATAACAAACATTTTTATACAGGAAATGTATAATTCACTTGCTAAGCCTAATTTTAGTAATATTTCTGATATTAAAACTAGAGTAACACTTCCTGTTTCACATCATATGAAAATTTCTTGCATAAAAAATATGTTTTAACAAAACTTGAGAATACATTATACTAAAATAATTAAACTATTTGCAAATAATGATGGAAATATTAAGTGTTAGTGGCAAACAAAAATAAACAAACCATCTCTGGCAGTTTGCTCTGCTTTTATGAGTTCCTTTGTTCGATATATTTTCTGCTGAATGTGCTCGATTGCTGCCTTAGTTTTCGATAGGTCAGGAGGGTGGGATGAATTGAAATCACACTCATCAGAAAAGTGCAGACCTTCATTACTGCCTAAAGATGGTAAACTACCACTCAATCCAGCAGCTTCCTAGAATAAAATACAAAAAAAATTTATTTATAATGAATGCCAACAAGTAATTAAGTACAAATTAAAAGTAATAATAAAAAAATAATCATAATGAAGACTTGTACATAAAAAAAAATAGGTGTAAGTAAAATTCATATATTGGGAGCATTAATATTAAGGAAATCTGGGTTTGGCACGAAAATTTTCAATAAATTATAATTACTTTAATATAAAACTTTGCTTCTGGAAACCGAATTTGGATTTAAAGAAGAAATTCATAAATTTCTTGAAGACCACTTCATTGAAAATTTCAGTAAAAGTATCTGACTATTTGTGAAAATTTCCTTCCTTTTAAGACAATTTTAAAATACCTTTTTACATGCTTCCCATAACCAGTTAAAAGTAAAACAAAAAATAATGGTGGTTGTTAAAAAGGAAATTGAGGGCTGGTAGTTATACAAAGACTAACAAAAAATGATGTTAGGCAAACCATTTCATATATCAGAAAATATTCAAATAGACATTAAAGCAACATGTCTAGAATGAAACAAATGTGCCAGTTTTTTAAACATTTTAAAAAGCAATAAAAAAAAGAGAAAAAAACTAGAAATGACAGTTAAAGTTAGGTTGTATATCTAACAAAAATACAATGAAAACAAGAATACAGAAAAATAAATTTTATATCTTGGCTAAGAATGGATCAACTGGAAATATGCATTAAGCAATATTTGCTTTAGGAATACAATAAAGCAAATTAATAAACAATTGCTTTGCAAAGAACCTTAAACAGATCAAATAATTGTAAATTCATTTTGTTTTATAGAATTAAACACAATAAAAAATGCTTATAATAGAAGAATTACAAAAATTTTACACAAATAAAAATTTGTGAAAGATTTTTAACAACCAAGAATAAACCCATTTAGGGAACTGAAGTTTGTACAAAAGTCTGCTTTGTAGGATCAAATTTTATAAAAAGCTTTTTTTAATGTCTCTAAAAAATAATTTTAAAAAAATGTATAAACATGTTAGATTTCATGTTTTTTTTTAAACAAACAGTTTTTTTATTGTTGAGAGTCAAAATTCTGTATTCAAAATTTCTAGATTTAAAAACTGTAATATCTATTACAGACTTACAGGTTCACCTGTCTCATCAGTGGTGCCCCAATCATCAGTAGTTGTATTCACAGCTTGTGAAGATCCAGACAAAGATGCAGGAGAAACATTAATATGAAATGATGGAGGATGAAGAACAGAAGGACTGGATGTGGTAACATATCCGTGATGAGGAGCACTCAGCTTTGCAGAATCATTACTGTCTGAAGAGGTACCCCCTCTACGGTTCTGCAAAGGACTTTTTTTCCTCTTCATGGTTAATCTAAATATAAATAAACGAAATAAAAAGAATAATTATCTCTTTAACAGGCCATTTATTTTTAATAATAGCGATGTATTCATTACAGAAAACAAATGGGAGAAAATTTCTCACCCTTTCTCAAAAACAGGGTGAGATTTCAAAAAGTTAAGTGAGATTTCTAAAAATTAAAAAAACACGAATAGACTTGGAAAAAAAATATTTCTTTAATTATAATACATTTTTCACATCTTCTAATTGAATATTTTTGCTGCATCATTACATGGAAAATGTTCTATATCTACTTTTTCATCGGCTATTATATTTATTTGGCTGAAAAATATCCGTATCTGTTTCCTTTTTGACCGACATTTGTTTCACTTTCATTTGTCCGTTACGGAGTAGAAGATGTCGCTTTAACAAGGTATTTGTCCATCTTACATTCATGCACAAAAAATGTAAATATCTTACATGAAGAAACCTTACCTATGGTGAATACGTGGTTGCAGAGAAATGTGTTCTGAAAGGGGTTCCATGGGGGGTGCTCTGCTGTTCGCACCGGTTCTGAACAATACTGATAAATAGGGAAACTAGATAACAAGGACCGATGTTCAAAATAATGAAAGATTAAGGAAGAAAAGTGAAACGGATTTTATTCAAAATGGCAAAAGACAAAATTTTTTCCAAAATTCGTGCTTTTTGAAATTGATTAATAGAGTGCGTGAACTTCTAGCGTTAATCGTTTTTTATTGCGAGAAAAGAAAAAAATAGGAGAGATTCTCGCGCTGTAGTGAAAAGACTGAATAGTCTGTTAGTAATAATAGTCTGAAGAAAATATATTTATTTAGCTTTACAGATAATATTAAAATTTTAACACCATTTTTTTTCTGAGGTTAAGTTTATTTACCATTATCCATTAGAAGCTAGAAAGAGAATGAAGTTTCAGCAATTAAAAGAAGTAATTTTTTTTTTATTTATAAAATAAATTCTGTAAACATTACAAAATTAATTGTACATGTAACTTTTTATTAATATAGCTGAAATTATTAAATTATTATTCATGACATTTCAGAAAACATGGATACACATTTAACAAGACATTGCAAAATATGCGCGTAGGAGCAGCTCAAATAAAGTTTTATAACAATTTACCTTGAAGATTTAAAAATAAATGTTAATACTAGGCACAGCCTTAAAAAAGATTAAAAATAAAGTTATTTTGTTTAAAAATCTTGTGATATTTTACCCTGCTCAGCAAGAACTAAAATATAACATAATAATTACTATATAAATAACTGGAAGCTTTATCTGGTGACACTCAACATCGCTGTAGACTATTTGATTAATTAATTAAATAATTAACAGAGTTTAGCTGCTTTTCACCCTTGTCATGTACCCAAAGAAATGATAATAGATTGTGGACATAACAGCATTTATAAATTTCAGATGACTTTTTTGATTATTTTAAAGATTGTCCTGACATGCCTATGAAAATGTTTTAATTCACACAGCATTTATTGGCAGTGTAAATGTTAAGATTATTCTTAATGACTTAGAAAAAGGTATAGGTCAAGTTTTGACTATTGCCAAGCAGTGGCCCTCGAGAAATTTTGAAATATTTCCCAGATCGGTATCAACTTCTTTTTTTTTTTTTTTTTGCAAGTTTAAAAACCCTTTAGCACATTTGCACTTGTAGTTGGCGCAAACACACACAGATAGAGAAATATTCATGAACTTCGCACTGAATACTCTTTGAGTGTATCATTGTATGCATACTATTTGTCTAATTTTATACAAAACACCTCTGAATTATTATTATTTTACCATATAGAATGCAACTCAAACGAGTGATATCAGAAACAATATATTTAAAATTTCCATGATAAAAATCTAAAATAATAATTATTATTTACTAATAAAAAATCAGATAATATGAAAGATGAATCCTTATTATATGCTTTAGTAATTCACACTTTTTGAACTTACATACTTCAAAAGATAGAATACTTGTACTTTATTTTACAATTTAAAGTTTCAAATATTACGTACTTCACTAAGCCAAATAGATAATACAAACATAACCTTGCTCAAATAATGAAAATAATAATAAAACCTGAGGAAAATTTAATTTAACAAGTACATACAGTGGCGTACCTAGGGGGGGGCGGTGGGGGCGGTCCGCTCCGGGCGGCACTTACCTTGGGGCGGCATTTTTTATATTTACTTATAGTTGTAAAAAGCAACTTATTCATTTCATATTTATTTTCTTTCTTGAATAATAAATGATTATTATGTTTATTATAAGTTTAATATTTGGTTTATATAAATTATGATTAACTATATGATTTCGAATATTATTCCTCGGTGTATATAAATGCATTTTAGTGTAAATTCTGAATTCTAATTCAAGAACAAGATAATAATTTTATTTTATTGTATTCATTAAAATTCAATGAATTCGTAAAAGGATCTTTACGATTTTGCTCGGCAATTTTTCCTAACTAAAATTTTTTGATATCAGTTTATAAATGTCATTTCTTTTGAAAAGTTTATATGATTACTTTGAAGTGATATATTAATATTTTTTTAAATCACCGATTTTTCTTTTGAAAAGCAGGGCCGGCGGAAGGCGGTTTAGGCGGGAAAGCGGATGACCTAGCAGACCACCGGTCTGCTAGGTCTGCAAAGCATTAGGGCGCCGGCATAAGAACTATCTTTTTCAAACAACAAAATCTAAACGAGACAAAACAAAAATACTGACGAAGTCAAAATTTCAGGAATCGGGGGCCGGGATAGTCTGGTCGGTAGGGCGCTGGGCCCATATCCAAGAGGTCGTGGGTTCGATCCTCGCCGGCCGAAGACTCCCCGTGTAGTAAATGGTGACTGATGCACGTTAAATCTGTCGAGTCTCAAAGTCCTCCATAATCCCACAACAAATCAATACCTCTGGGGGTACTGATCCAGGAGTTTCCTTGGCTTCTGGATTGGTTCAAAATTACAAGGCTACGGAGTTGAACGTTAGTAGTCGTAAACCCATGAACTTGGGTCGGCTGTTCAACGACGGTTATAAAATAAAATAAAATTTCAGGAATCGCAAATAGATAAATATACTCAGTCCGTTTTGAAGAATTGTATTTGGAATAATAAATTGCTTATAAACGATTTTGTTCATTCGCGATTCAATCTTTTAACAGTGAAGAGTGAAGCAAATTATTAGGGTGCCAGTGCATTTGGAGAGTTTATTATAGGTAAGTATATTATATTACGTATTATAGATATAGATGTTATTCTAAATGCTATTCAGAGTAGTAAAATGACTTTGCCGTTTTCTATACATAATATACTATTTATTTCGACAAGTTATATTTTTATTATATATCCCTAGGATGAAACGAGTAAAAGAAAGTGGTGCGTCATTTAGAAAGAAAAGGAAGAGAAGGGAGGAAATACAGACTAAAAATACTGGAGCACTACTCAAATATATCTCCCATAAGTCAACTTCTAGTTCTTTTAGTATTGTTGCCTCAAATACGGGCGAAGAAGCAGCCCTCGAAGGCGAAAAAACATTTTCCAATGTTGTTCAAGAGGAAAGACCTGCTTCACACACTGGCGAAGAAGTAGAAAGTTCATCAAGTTCTGATGAAGAATCTGCTGCACAAATTATTCCGTCTATTTCTATGAAAGATATTGGATTATGGCCTAACAAAATTGACGACAATACAAGAGTATTTCTGGTACGTCAAGGTCCCTTTGCAATTCAAAATTTGGACGCCGACTTCAGCGAAGGAGTAAAACGTCCTAATAATACAATCAAAGCNAAAACGAAGTAAATGAGCAAACACTCGTTTACTGCGCATGCCCGGTTACTCTAACCGGGAATACCTTCAGGTTAAAGTTACTTAACTCTGGGTTAGAGTAACTCGCAGTTACGTACACGGTGAAATGAAATTTTGGACTCTAACCTAGAGTTGCTCTCATAAAACCTGTTTTGAACTCTGACTGAGGGTTAGGGTCAATGGTGAATACGGGCGTAAAAGAAGAAGCAAAACATTAGAAAAACGGGGAGAAGGGCCCTCTTGATCTGCTAAAATTTATTCAGCAGTATAGGTTGGAAAATTCTGTTCCCAACATTGTAATTTTGTTAAGAATTTTTTTAACAATTTCAATCAGTGTCGCTAGTTGCGAAAGTAGCTTCTCAAAACTGAAGTTGATAAAAAAATTATCTTCGTTCTACAATGAGTCAATTAAGACTACAAAATCTTGCAATATTGTCAATAGAACAAGAAATTACAAATAATATAAATTTTGAGAGCATTATACACGATTTTTCTAGTATGAAAGCTAGAAGAGTAGATATTATATAAATATGTTTACGAGTGCATACAAATATGTCTAAAAAATTTACTCTGTGTATTAATTAATATTGATTAAATAACTTAATAATTTATTTATGTGTATTAATTTATAAAAACCACTATTTGATTGACTTATAATAGAAAGGGCGGCAAACTGGAGATCGCTCCGGGCGGCAAAAGTTCTAGGTACGCCACTGAGTACATAACAGATGAAGTTATAGGGCCTTAAAATACAGATCAATTTAAAACGTATTCATTTTTAGCACAAAAAAGTAGTAAGTATTGGGTAAAAACATTAATCATTAATTACAGAGCCAATACAAAAAGTAGTGTTTACAAAAAGTATCTCAGAGAAAAAGATATATGAAATTCACAGTTCCGATATAAATACAGGAAGTATAAATTGAAAGAATTTAGTGTCAAAAATTAACATTAAAACCTTTTTTTTTCAAACTATGAAGTCATGGAAAGCAATCAGCATTATTAATTTAATGGGAATTCCAAACCAATAAAGCAAAAATTATTTTTGGTAACAATAAAATTATTTTTTTGTTTATTAAATTCAGAATAATAAACAAAAAGAAAACTACAGATACAGTGAAGGAATGAGAATGATAAATCTTCAGTTTAATTGACTGTAGCAGCCGAGAGATTAATGTCTCATCAAATCTTTCTATATTTTACAAGCTGCATTCTTACTTGCTATTTTAAAAGCTTTGTTTTTACTGAAGAACCAAATCCCTGCTCATTTATCATACGGCACATTTATCATACATGCAGTTGTAGTTGTTGTTAATTTACGTTGCACTAGAGCTGCACAATGGGCTATTGGTGACGGTCTGGGAAACATCCCTGAGGATGATCCGAAGACAAGCCATCACAATTTTGATCATCTGCAGAGGGGATGGCATCCCTGCTTCGGTATCCTAACGACCTGCACGCGAAGTCGAGCACTTTACAATAGAACAGTTTAACGAGGACCAATACCGCACACCCTCGGTCCCTACGCAGACTGATCCAAGTGGTCACCCACCCGCACACTGACCACAGCCAGTGATGTTTGACTTCGGTGATCTGCTGGGAACCGTGTCTTGACGATAAGTCCACTGCGGGACTTATCATGTATGCATATTTATCATACGGAATTATTGCGCTCTGTACAGTGGCGTACAGAAGTTCAAGGCAAAGCCTGTGACGTAAATAAGAACAAAAATTCTCTATACGTATCAAAAATGCAATCAAAAAAGTTGGCCGGGATAGTCTGATCGGTAGAGTGCTGAGCCCAGGTCCGAGAGTTCGCGAGGTCGAACCTCGCCGGCCGAAGACTCCCCGTGTAGTAAAGTGACTGATGCAAGTTAAATCTGTTGAATCGCAAAAGTCCTCCATGTTCCCATAACAAATCAAAACCTCTGGGGGTACTGGATTGGAGATCGATCGTTCTCTGATTCAGGTCAAAATTACGAACTGTGGATGAATGAATGGATGTACGAATGGGTTCGCCCCATAAACGGGTTCAACGTATGGTATGAAGTCGAATTCTTGGCCATAGATGGCGCCACCGAAAAACAAGAAACGCACACTCTGTCTTAAATTTGCTCGGTTTCACCATGCAGGCTTGTCCACGTGGTAAGTGACATTAGAAACAACAACAAAAAAGGTATAAGCATCCCTACTCATAGAGGTTGAAAATAAATATTTTAGGGAAAAAGAGACAAAAACATCATCCAAATCTGACGTATTACTAGCTAGGAAGTCGGGATCAAAAACGTAAAAACTGACTTGATTGCTTAGGAGACGTTTCTAATAACCGCCTTTTAACTTCTGTCTGTTTCCTTCGGGAATCATACAATCTTTGATATTTTTGGCCTAATTTACTCAGTGGTGTTTTGTTAGCTTTCGATACAGCTTATGTTTCTTCCTTTCTTAAATATTAAATAGTAACCATTAATGTGTATATTTTTGACTTAATTTTTGACAATGAATCTAAATATAAATATATTTTAAGCAGAGTCTTGAAGGTACACCCTGCATATTTATAAAGAACTAATTCCATATTTATATTCCTCTTTATGTTGTTGTTGTTCTTCATTTACGTCGCACTAGAGCTGCACAATGGGCTATTGGCGACGGTCTGGGAACCATCCCTGAGGATGAACCGAAGACATGCCATTACAATTTTGATCCTTTGCAGAGGGGATGGCACCCCCGCTTCGGTAGCCCGACGACCTGCACGCGAAGTCGAGCACTTTACGGTAGAACAGTTTAACGAGGACCAATACCGCCCACCCTCGGTCCCTACGCAGACTGATCCAAGTGGTCCCTCACCCGCACACTGACCGCAGCCAGTGATGCTTGACTTCGGTAATCTGCTGGGAACCGTGTCTTAACGATCAATCCACTACGGGACAGCCACCTGGCCGGCATAAAAATAAAAATTCTCAGATCATGGGTTAGAATCCCTTTGCTGTCAGGCTAACAGTGGGATGTTTTCGTGGTCTTCCTCACCATGTAACGCAAAAGAGGGTAAGTTCCATCAAAAAACCCTCCACGAAGTCAAATTTCTTTCAATACTTGATCCTGGAGTTCCCATGTCCTCTGGATTAAGTTCAAAGTTACAAACATTGGTAGTCGTAAGCCCAAAATTGGGTCGGCTGTTCAATGGCGGTTTTAAAAAGTAAAATAAAATTTGTTCGTTATAATTGTAATTCGCTGTAGTTTTCTTACATATATAAGCACTACTCGAATCGTCACTACTTAAAGTACATTAATGTTTTTCTGAAATGCGAAAAAGCAGTCTAGTCAACCTAATGATGTCTCAAAGAGAATATTTACCGAACGTGATATCCATATTTCCTGGCAAGAGTATTTCATTTGAAGATGAGAAAATAAGTTACCTTAAACGTCAATAAATTTAATTACTTTTTCCTCGTGGAAAATATATAGATTAAAAATCCATGTAATGAGATAGTAGACGTTAACATTTTCAATACTGATTTTTAATTTTTTGTTGTGAAATTTTTTTTTGGCAGTGCATTGTTTTCTTACTATTGATGATCTTAAAAAACAAGTTTTTTTTTTCTTTTAAAAAATCTGAATTGCACTCAGGCTCTGGGACATTGAGGTGCCATTAATCTTTTTGATTGACTTTTCGAGTAAAATTAAAAAGACTACTGGGACATATATTACCCAAGTCATACACTGTGCAAAAATTGATATATACTTGCCACCATTTTTGGCGTTGAGGTAACTAAATAAATTTCTATGTTCAGAACTGTAGTTCTCGTGCAAAAACTATATAAAATTGGTACAGATTGACATTCATTGGATTCAGATTCAAGCTCGCAACCTGTTAGTCATCACGGTAAGTATGATGCATTCCAGGAAATCACTTCTTTGGTTTGACATGCATCAGTTGAATATACAATACTGTTTAATAAAATAAAAATGTAACGAACTTTCCAAATAAACAATACCACCATATAGTATATCGTAGGGGTAGCAGATTCTAATCTCCGTAACCATTGAATGTATCTTGTGATGCTGTCATTCTTTGACATGCTCTATCAATTCTTAAAACAAGTGTTTATAAGCCGTTATTTATATTGAGCACATAAGTATTACTGTATATGTGTCTATATAAATAAAAAGGCCTTGAGGAATTATCCTTCTGCCAAACTTTTTGAAGTGTAGAGGTAGCTGGTTTGAATCCCACCTCAGCCCTGGATGTATCTATGTGCTGTACTTCTCTAGTTTGTGCTGCCTATTCTTTAAATTGATAAATGTTTACGATATCTTCTCTATATTGAGCCCAGAAGCCTGCATACACATGTACAAAAATAAATTAATCAAAATCAGTAAAAGTAAATGTAGGTCGCAAGTTCGAATTTCACTGTAGCACTGGATATAACTTCGTGATATTCCTCTCTAACTTGTGCTATCTGCTCTTAAACTTTCCAAGACCTAATAAGGCACACTTTGTAGAGAGCATGCAAGCCTGTTTATGTATGTATAACAATAAATAAACTCACCATACATATCAGTTTTAATTTTTATTTCTTATTTTCAAAACTGTGACTGTAATCAATTTGCTTTCACCAAAAGACTAATAATCGTTCTAATATGATGAAACAAGACCTCAAGTTATGGCTAAAGATTTAATATTTTACTGTAGGGCACAGTCATAGCATTCAATAGTTTCTTATTACTGGGGTAGAGTATGCATTTCCATGTAATCCATATTTTCAACATTGGACCCGGTTTTTCATCATTGCTTTGCTTTTAAAAATACTTTAAAAGATTGAAAAGTGATTTTTTTTTCAATATGTATAAATTTACAATGAAAAACTAAAAAGAAAGCCCTTTCAAGATGTCTATAATAATGACTCTGATATCTCAACATAATAGCGCAGATTTCTTGCAGCCCTTCATGCTTAGTAAAAGTAAAATATTATTGACCTAATTTCTGAAAATATTAATAATTGAGATTAAGAAGGTTTAGAAATCAGAAATATTAGGAAAAAGAGATTTTTTTTCTATTGTTAGAAGTTAGTGTTTTAATGGCTGCCATGAGATTTATGCCTTCTCCTTCATCTGGAATGCTGCAATCATCAAATGGAGATCTGAGAGTAAATTTACAGACCACGCCGAAACTCCCCAAAAGGGAAAGACTGGCATCTTTTTCTCGCTTAATAGCGTCCGAAAATTTTAAGGAACTCAGACCTGAAAAAATAGAAGCTCGAAAAAATATCAGACGATCGTTTAAAAAGTTGAATTGGAATATCGAAGATTTACCTGATGTTCGGATTTCTCCGAGTAGTCCAGCTTCTGCAACGCAAGATCAGTTTGGGGTCATGTCTAAGATCAAGGAAGCTGGGTAAGTTGAACTGTTTCAGCATTTTTAAAATGGATTCTTACTATCCCAATTTTAAGCTTTAACGAGTTATCGTTTGATATTCTTAAGTCGTAGTCAATATTTTGAGGCTAGATTTAAACTTTTATTTCTATTTACAGATATTTTTCTATCGGAAAAAATTTAATCTGTGTTTATTTTACAATTAGTATTGCTGATCAATACTATTAATCTCTATTTACTGCTTCGCTTCGCCTTAATAATGAGAGTTGATGTTCCCTAAAGTTTTACTATATTTTAAATTAGCTATTTGTTTTAGTCTCATAATGAACTGATCATAAGGAAACTGTTCCCAGTAGATCACCAAAGACAAGTATCGCTGACTGTGGTCAGTAAGCACCACTTTGATCAGTTTACGAAGGGATCGAGAAAGTGCGGTATCGGTCCTCGATAAACTATTTTATCACAAATTTGGTTACCAAAGAGGAGGAGCCATCTCCAAAGCAGATCAAAATTGCGATTGCATATCTTCTGATCATTCTGAGGAATGTTTCCAGACCGTCGCCAATAGCTCATTGTGCAGCACTTATGCAACGTCGATAAAGTAATGCTACTATTACTATTTGTTAAATGATCGTGCTTCTGTATTTTTACACATTTTTAAAAAAAATGAAGAAAAAAAATTATAAATTAAAGATTGTACTACAATTTTTTTAATAATAAACTTTATTTACATTATTATTTAAAATTTTTCTCCGATCCTTTTTGTATAAGTTTGGTACAATCTTGCAATCACAATTTTCGCAAATTCTCTAACTAACTAGAGCACTTAACCATCTACAAGAGCCTAAATTCTGGTTTCAAAGAGGGTTTCATTCTCTTCCTGATCTCTATAAGGAGAATTATTGTTATATTACTGTCAAAAGAAATGTATCATCAATTAAAGCTTCAACCATTTTTCCGGGCAACTAGAGTTCTCAAATCTTCACGATTCCCCGTGTCTAATAATAATACACGTTTAGATCATTTTCGGATTGCTAAAAAGTTTGATTACTATATTGTCATTAAT
Source organism: Parasteatoda tepidariorum (assembly GCF_043381705.1). Lineage (NCBI taxonomy): Eukaryota > Metazoa > Arthropoda > Arachnida > Araneae > Theridiidae > Parasteatoda > Parasteatoda tepidariorum. Next base: position 32,919,533 of record NC_092210.1, read on the forward strand.
CTATATTTCGACCACTGTCCAACTAGCTAGAGTCCCTTAATTTCAATTGAAGTTCTGTGCTGTATGACAATAATAAAATGCAATTAGCTTCTGTTTTTTTTTATTTGAAGTATATGGAAGAAATATTTACAAAATTTAGTTAACTATTCAAATATTTTATTGATTTCGATTGTTTTTATATTTTATTTTATCTAAATGTTTCTTTAAAGATAATAATGATGGTTGAAAAATTTGACTGCTTTTTTAAAGGCAAAACTTTTTCTGGAATAAAAAAAATTTAAAAAAAAAATGGTTTTTTAAATTTCATTTTAATAAAACATTTCTCCTAATTTAGTTTTTTTTTCAAAGAAATTTTTTTTTTCATTTTAAAAAAAAATTCTTAATTATTTATTTCTATCATTTCTTCACTTTTCATTTAATTCAATTACAAAAGAAAAACAGAGAAAAATTTAAAAATTCTCTTAATTTTCGTAATTAAGTTTATAATTATTTTTATAAAAAACATTTTCAAATAAAAGCACCAAAATTTTTTTAAATGATTCATGTACTTCAGTTCGAAAAATGAAATTATATATATTGCAGTTTCATTTTTTTTTTTCAAGTTTATTAACACTAGATTGCCTAAGGAAGTCATTTTGACTGCTTTTAATTTCAGTTAGAAAAACAACGATGTATATAATGACACAATTTCTTAGACTTTTGCAACAACATATAATTTTTTCATTGTTAATATTTACTAATAAGTTGTTATATAACTGTAAATAATATAAAAAATATTAAAAATTAATTTTAAACAAATTTCTTTACACATGTATTTATACTTTTACAATCCAATCTTTTTGACTGCTTTTGGGCAGTATAGGTACATACTAAATTTCAGTCTTTCTAGTGTTAAACGAAAATTATAAATAGTGTCTAACGGGGAACCTGGGACCTTCCAGGTAGAAGGTGGATTGCAAATCCTTTGTGCCACACTTTGTATTGTTTTAGTTTTTTTTAAAATACTAAATAGACTAAAACATTGGAAGTGGTCCTATCTTACCCCATAATTTCTCTTCATTAGGAATTTTACAAATGCAGATTTCCCTTGTAAGAAAGAATAATTTTTGTCAAATCTAAAACAAGAACGTAGAACCCATTACTTAAATAATACATTTTTATCGCCACCAAATATATTTTTAAAATACTAAGTTTGCCTTTTTAAATGTTAGAAAAATAAAAAAAATTTTATCCATGTATTCTAATTGCAAAACTTAGTTTTTGAAGATTTTGTAGTATTCTGTAAATTTTTCATTATCACCAATTACCTCTGTTTTATTACTAATTTTTCCCTGATTTCTACGATTTTTAGAAGGATACTGGTAGCTTAAAACAGTAATATAAACCCCTTGGATGTGATCTTGGGGGAAAAAAAGTTGCATAACTCAAACTAAACTCTGCTTGCTACATTATTTCCAAATATTTGCACTTACCATGCCTTCTATGATAATGAATATAAATCTTCTGCCTAGTTTACCAATTTTGTTTAATTTTCATTTTATTTTTTGCCTGTTCAGCTTAATTTTTTGTAAAAAAAATTTTTTTTGTAAAGAATCAATCCTTTGCAAAATTAATTGTTAATATACGAATTAATTTTCCGGAACAACTGTTAGCTTAAAAATTTAATGTAGCAATCATTCACTGGAACAACTTCAGCTCGAAATTCATTGTTAAACATGTCTGTTTCAGGAACTCTGGATTTCTGTCTCTACCGTTCTCACCAAAACTGAACCTATCTCTTAAGTATGAATCTCCTACGTACAAGCAACCGACTCCTATGAGAAGTCCCCTGTACGCCTTTGAACGTAAAGGTGTATTCCTTGGCAGAGGATCTTTTGGAAATGTTACACTGTGTACATATAAAGGTATGGCTTCATGCATATTTTTTGTTTTTACTTTTTATAAATTCAATAAGGCTGTTCTCCATCATTGTAAAAAGAGGTAAAAAATCATCTGTGTTTTTCGATAAAGCTTATCACGCATTTTAATTTGTTGATGAGAATTTAGAACTAAGAATTAATGTAGCTGAGAATTAAGAAAATCAATATTTAAGCAATGACTTTTTTATTGTAAATGGCTACCCCAAATGGAGATGCGTTGTTAAATATGTATTATAGGTAGCGCTATAGTCTGACAAATATTGGCCACTGCTACCCAAACTATACACCAAAATTTTTTACCGTATGGATATTTCTTGCAACAGAATTATTTTACCAAGAAACCGTAACAATGTTTACGTTGGACCAAGTAAAGCTGATTCTGGTTTACATATCATTTAGAATTTCATTTACCCAAAAGTCATGGCTTTCCATATTATTTAAAGCAATAATGAAATAGGTTTCTATTTAAAGTACGCAATACTAACAAAAAAAATTTTTTAAAATTTTGAAAGCCTTCAAAATTATCCCAATCTGCTTATCAGGTTACTTACATATATTTTGAATAGTTTCTATATCTGGGTTTGCAAAATCCTTTTAAATAAAATTGTAATACATAAATTTGGCAACCACGTTTAATACTCGGTGAAAATCTTTGACAGAACACGGAAGTAGTTGGCATTTCTTAAATCGGTCCACTGTGTTCTAAGTTACTAGCGAGTTAAAGAACGAATAGCTATTAAATTTTTTTCTTTAAGAACTAAGACTTTTCTTTTTGATAGAGTGAAAAACTATTTTGGAGTCGGACATGGAAATAAAAAAAAATTTGTTACGTCATTTTTGCTTAAGCTATTTAAATTATGTCACTAGACAGCTTTTAAAATATAATTTCTTTTGTAGGATCAAAAATTGCTTTGAAGGTTATTCATGATAAAACTACTTTCATTGGCGAGCGTAATTTCATAAATATACGTCATCCTCATTTAGTATCCATTCTACATATTACTACTCTACTGGACAAAGTATTCATATGCATGGAGTTTGCAGGACAATGTAACCTCCAGCAAATTCTTGATACAAAAAGCGAACTGGATTTCCCAAGAAGACTAAGGTATAAAATATCTTACACAGGCTTCGTTTTATTTGCTTAAGAGTTTCTTAATGCGAAAAAAATATTTAAAAACAAAAATACTTGCCGCTCTGTAAACATGTCCTTATGTATCTTTTGAATCTTTGACAAAAATTAATTTTAAAAAAATTGCACATCTGGGGTTGTAATTTATGTTTAAGCAAGGAAGAGACGAAAATGCTGTTAAAACCTGTCGAATCTGTAGTGGAAGAAAGAAAATTCAAAATCAGTTTAATTGCCTCACATGGGACTCGTCATAGTTAGAAAGTGTTTTTGTTCTTCCTTAGCTTTCCTATATAAGACAGCTGGACCATATATCCATACAGAAGTTTGTACATTATGGGTCAGGCTTTCTTAGCTGACCCGTAATGTGCGAACTTTTGTCTTTTATTGTGAAAAAAATTAGAAAGTGAAGTATTTATTAAGGGTGTCAAGCATTTGTTTCGTTTTAAAATTTCCACTGAAACTAATTCGCAGTTTGGACAAAAAAAAGTGTGTGTGGTCATTAAAGGTATTTATTCAATTAATAGCTTTTTATGTAATTAGTTTCACCAAACACCTACTGCTTGCCTATATTGCAACCTTCAATTCTACCACAGATTGAAACTGCTTATTTTTGGTTTATACAGCCATACTTAGGATAGATTCCTCTTCCACGTTTTCTTGGCGATTCATGACAACCAAGCTATTTGAAAACCACCACTGTGAAGATTTTTCAGTGTAAATTGGAGACATAGTTCTGCTAGAAAATATGACTAGTGCCACTAAATCTCCTTGCAAATAGAAATCAATTTACTTCTTTTGCTAATTGATGGCCTTTATGCGACATGAGGAAGAGAACAGTTCAGTTGACCACTATAGCTGTAGTCTTCACACACCATGAATGAGCTTGCCTTTGAGAGAAGAAATTCTCTTTGCTAGCTCTATTGTGATATCGTACAAAACTGATTGTAAATTTCAATGATACACGGAAGTCATATTTGGTACAAATACCAAATTTATAGAATGTTAAAAACAAAGAAAATGGTTTTAAAAAAAGAAAGCAGTTTGAACAAAAGTTTAGATTCATCCAATGAGCAACGTATTTCAGGCCCTCTATTGATAAAAATTAATCTTTCTATTGCGTTAATTATTAAGCATCATTAAAATTAAAGCATAGCTTTAAATTATTAAGTTACCTACCTAAAATAAATAGTATAGTTGAAATAAAAAATAGAATTGTTTGTTGTTCTATATGTATATAGTATATATATATTGAAAAATAAGACTGTTCGCTTTTAAACTTTCATTGAAGCATATCTTACAGCTCAATTTGTTTCGTATTTTTGTTCCTAAAGAGTTGTTTGAGAAAAGGAATTTTTACTCATTTAGTCACCATATATAAGCATTAGCGTTTTCATATAATATCGATGTAGTACATTGTTTTACAGAAAATTATTAATTAAGGGAAGGGTAAAAATCGTCTCTAGCATACAGAGTGAAGGTGGGATTAAAAATCGAACTAACCCATTTCTTTTGCGAAGTTGGAACTTAGTTTTTATAATAGACCTCCATTCCACCAATTAGAGGGCTTTTGACAATTTTCACACCTCTATTGTTTTGATTTTCTCTGATTATACTTCGTCAGATATTGATAAAATGTTATTTTTTCTTTTCATGCCTTTTCCCTCACTTGTATTTAATTTTTGACACCTAATGTGCTGTTTTATTCCATTATAAAGGTTTTATAAAAAGGAAAGTTATTTTCTATTATTTTAAGATGTGTTAAGGATAATTATTACAGAACTATCTAAAATTGAAGAGTTTGTTTAGTATTAAATTTAATAAACAATATAATAACAAAATTAAGGAAAGAGCTAAAATTTATATGATTTTTCGACGTATCTTCTTCAGTACTTTCTTTTAACAAACATTAATAAAAATTGTGACCAATTAGATTATTTTTATTTAGCTTCACGATTCAGATTGCTCTGGGATTACGACATTGCCATCAACGTCGCATTGTCCACGGTGACGTTAAACCTGCTAATGTGATCGTGAGTCCATTTGGAGTTTGCAAACTGGGTGATTTTGGCCACAGTTTTAAACTGGATTCTTTCGTCAATAATCTGTGGATGCAAAATGAGGACGTCATTGGAACAGCTTTTTACGCGGCTCCTGAAGTCTTAAGGGGCGCCTCACCTACCTTATTTTCTGACATTTATTCATTTGGCATATTACTGTGGCAAGTGCATACAAGGGAGCTTCCTTTTGCTGGAGAACATCCTCATGTTATAATCTATAAAGTAAGTAATTGCTTTAATCAATTACAGTTGATTGTTTTTCCTATTTAGGTGATTTAATTTTGCATCCTCTCGCTTTCGCCTCTTTCTAAGTGTTAAAGGAAAAGAACGATCATTTTAACATTGTTATTGCGACTCCTTAGAAAAATTCGGCATAGGATTTCCATAAAAAGTGCCACAGGATTTCCATAAAAAATGTCGTAGGATTTCCCTATGTGGTTTTGCCTGTGGTGAATTCCATGGTATTTTTTCATATAAATTTTTGTTATAAGACTATAATGTGCTATAGCATATGATTAAATTTTTTAATAAGTCATGGCAACATTTATTACCATGTTCACTCCCAAATACATGATGGATGCGTATAGTGTGTTTCCATTAGTTTGCCATATGCCTATGCTTCATTTTGATCATACCATATGTAATATGGTGTCCCCGCCATTTAATACCATACACATTTCTATGGTTACCATAGGCGTGCGGTACCTTGACATAAAAAGTTCTGTGGTTGTCATAGATTACCATAGATGTATTTATGGCAATTTTTTCTAATAAGTTTGAGGCAACGATTCCCAAAATATTTAATTCTAGTAAAATTTAAAGTACTCTCAATAAATACAAGCTTAATAAATACACACACTTTTAGTTGAATGAGAAAATTTCTCCATCAGGGAAAAAAAATTCCAACATTTTTTCGTTAAGAAAAACTTTCATAATTTTGAGTTTTGCTAGTTTTTGTTTAACTTTATTGTAAAATATATTCTGCGCTATTACGAAATCTCATTTTCATTACCTCATTTTCTATAATTATTTTATAAAGTTTGTATATGTGTCTCAATTGTTCCTTCCCTGTAGCTTTCTATAATTTTAATTAGTTTGAATAATTGAAGCGCTCAATGATAAAAGGGAGTAAGTTACAGTTCTGCACTTACAAGAAAAATTACTTAAAAAACTGTATCAATTGTGGAAAGATAGTTTGAAATTTTTTTCCAAATCATTGGATTCTCTTCTTTAAGCAGTCTAGAAAATTACTCGGTATTTGATAATTGGTGATTGATATTCCAAAATCAACAAAAATTATTTTCGCAAAAATGTTACATGCCCCCTTTTAACACTGACCGCTTCAATTGGGTATAATATAAAAAAAACACAACTACTTCCACTTAGTAGGAATAACATTTACCATGACGCAATGCTAAATTCTATGCCACTATCCACATAAATGCCACTATCCACATAAATCAATTATTAATCAAAAATCGAATATCAATTACTTTTCTTTATAATGCATTAAAATCTGGCGAGCAGCTATTTAAACGATCAAACACTTCGTTTGTTTATTTGTGGCTTGAAGTTAGGCTCGCAGAAAATGCCGTTCATGAGTTAAATTTAGTAGGAATAACACAACCTGTGACGTAGGCTATAGTATACCCAATTATTTCGTTTTGTTTATTATTTTGCCTCTGGTTTTATTATTTTTTTTCAATGAAGTGGCAACAGTTGTAGCATGACTGATCTAGTTCCTGCATCTGTGTTATAATTATGTCATGTTGGCGGAAGGAGAGAGAAAACATCGTTATAGTCGGTCGTTTTCGCTTTATAATCAGTCGTTAACTGCCTTTCCATGAATCGTAGGTTTATAAACTTTATTTGCAAACTGTTTCGCCTTCGCCTATTCCGTGACTCATTTTCAAATTATTCTTCTATCCATTTATTTACTCGCTGCATCGAAAAATAACAAAGCAAACTAAGTTTAAAAAAAGCAAGACCAGCAAGAGAAATTTCATGTGATGCTGCACCATGAATCATTGTTTAGAAAGATATGGTTTGGGAAACTTAAAAACACCTGGTAGATAAAAACTGTTAAAAAAATTAATAAGGCGGTCATCATGGCAGTGGGGAAACATTGAGTGATGTTGATTGAATGACGTTTCGATCAAATGATCCGATTTTCTTGAACTAAAAAGCACGATCCAAAACATGCTAATTAATCAGGGTGGACATTAATTTGAGAAAAGATATCAAGTTTTTATATAAAAGCCAATTTTTTAAACAAATTGAGTTAAAAATTAAAATATTTAAACTGATTTTGAGTTATTTTGGTGTGCTGATATCAAAATAAGAAAAAGTTTTTCTCTGTGTAAGCTCAATTTTTTTATATCAGTTTCAGATCATAAAATCCATGTCTGGTAAGTCTTGAGAAAGAGCGCTGATTTTTGTACGCTAGAATCATGTCTACTTTTCTTTCCATCTGCATATTCTTAAAACAAAGTTTTTTCGTATGAAATAGGGTCAAAATTATTTTAAAATACCACTTTTCTAGTAGACTTGTGGATTTTGCATGCTTTAAAATTTAGTGATGAAGAATCTCTAAAAGTATAGAGTACTGAAAGAAATTCTTTGCATATTCGAAATCAGAATAACGCAAAATAAATAAATAAAATTTCAAAATTTTCTCTGACTGCACTTCCTCAGACCGTGTCTTAGGGGTTCAAAATTCCCTTTAGTACTCTTGGCCGGGCAGTGTGGTGCGGAGGCCAGGTCGCAAGATTACAAAAACCAAAAGCGTGTGGCACTAGTCCTTCAATCCCAAAGTTCCTCTCTATTGGTGATGGATTTGTTCCTTCTTTTTCGGGTATAGAATGCTTGGAAATGCATCGCATTCACAATACTGTTTTTTAAGGTAAAGTCCAATAGCCTGATAGTGTGCTGTTTATTGAGACTTAACAACCAAATGAATCAAACTTTCAAACATACCAAACCGAAAGTAAATCGTTGGTCTGCTTGTCTTTTTTCTTTTTTGTCGTTTGTCGTTTGAATACTTAACTTTTTATAAGAATGCCAATTATACAGCATGCTGAAAGATATTTTAGTCCTTAACATTGTTGCAGGTTGCACATTACGGATTCAGACCAATGTTCCAAGCTCCCTCTTGTGACGCTTATGAAGAAACTGCTAAATGTTGTTGGTCTGAAGAGCCAAGTCTACGTTTGAATATAGCCGCTGTGATACACAAGCTTCAAGAAATTAAGAAGAATGTTCAGAAATGCGTCACAAAATAGATTCTAGTTACCAAATGATCCTTGCGTATTTTATCTAGAGACATTTTATAATTGTTTTGTCGTTTGTATATATAAAAAGAATAATCTAATTTGTTTTTCTTTTGTAATACATTATTTATTTGCATATCGAAGTTGGAATATTTTCAGTGATATTGTTTTGATTACATTTTAGTAAAGTGCAATTAAAACTATTGATTTTGTAATAATTTATTCATTAATTTCAATTTGTTAATTTATTTTGTTTCCCATTATTCAACGTTTTATTTTTACTAAATCGTGATTTATTTAATCAAATAAGTATATAAATTTATATCTAATAAGTATATAAATTTATGTACTTTTGAATTTTTGATTTCATAAATTATTTTTTTGTTGAATTTTAAATTCATAGCTTAATATTAATGTTTTTTTCACATCAAGATTAAAGTAGAGTTAATTACTGGATAAAACAAACATTTTCAGATTTGATTTAGTTAGATTTATATCGAAGGAAAAAAAACTACCATAATCTTATATAGTTACTGAAAATTCCCCCCATAGTATCCACTCTGAATAACTTTTGATCTAATGATCTGATCCTCACGTTTAAGGACTTAATCTTAATGTTTTGAGGGGGTGACTTGAAATACGCTAATTAATTAGTGCAGACGGACACAACTTACTTTCTCGGATTAAACATTATTATTTTTTTTGACGGATTCAAATTTCTAACCCCAAAATATATAGGGGGTAGCCGCAATCTGGGAAATATGGTCCCAATAATTTGGTCAGGAGAGCGGTCCAAAGTTCGAACCCCTTAATGTTAATTTTACTTTTTCGTATTTCTCTACATCTCGAACTTTTTAAGTGAATTGAAACTTTTTGCACGCAATTATTAAATTCATTTTTCCAATGATAATTCTGTGAAAAAATAACTTTTAGTAAATACTTATATTTTTTTTTTTATTTATAATTAGTCGAAAAAATTTTGAATTGCAAGGTAAACAATTTTTTACATCATGTTAAAAAAAATATAACTTTACATAGCAAAATACAAAAATTATTTAATATCTGTCAAATTGCTTCTGAGAAATCGAAATTTTAAAATACGTCTTTGAAATTAGATTTCTATGGAACTATTGGACCAATTTCACTATTTTATATTTTGCTTGTAAAATTCCATGCTTTAAAGTAACATATGAAATTTTATATCTTACAATTCAAAATTTTTGACTAATATTAAATAAAATAATAAAAAATAAGTATTTACTAAAAGTAATTTTTTGTCTTGAATTACTTTTGAAAAAATTAATTTACGAATTTTGTGCAAAAAATTTTCAATTCACTTAAAAAGCTCGCGAGACACGGTAAAATACGCAAAAAGTAAAATCAACCCTAAGGGGTTTAAAATTTATAACGCTCTCTGGACCAAATTATTTGGACCATATTTCCCAGATTGTGGGTACCATCTATATATTTTGGGGGTTCAGAAATCGTAATCCGAAGGGAAGAAATGCTTTATCAGAGAAAGTACGTCTTTTGTAACTTAAAATATCGACTGCAGTAGTTAATTAGTATATTTGAGGTCACCCCTTCAAACTATTAAGATTGAGTCCCAGAACGTGAAGATCCGATCATTAGATCAAAAGTTATTCAGGGTAGCCAGTTCTTTATTTACTCTTTAAGGAATCCGTTGTATTTTTGTTAGGTTGTATCTGTCCATATACTCTTTATTTTTAGTAAGATTCCTAAAAATGTCAAATTAAAAAAAAGTAAAATGAAAAGATTGACGTAACGTGTTAACGCATCAGCTTTTGGGCTTGGGTTTATCATCACGCTGAATCAATTTTCGGAACAGATTTAATTGACTACTTGCGAGCAACGTTACGCGCGTGTGTCAAACCTGATTGGCTGAGCCAATCTTATTGATGTGACAAAATTGTATTTGATAATGAAAATTACACTTAATATAAATATTATTTAAAATTTATTATTTTATAAACTGCATCTTGGTGTTTAAATACATTTATTAAAATGACTTCAAAATAAAATTGTCGTTATTTTGAGTGATTCATATTTTTCAATATTAAAGGGCAAAAGTTAAAAAAATAAATAAGCATTTATATACAGAAAGGAAGACATTATTTTTATAGCTCTTTTATTATATATTTGAGTTATAATCAGAGCAATATTTAGAGTTTCCAAATATGCGAGTTTCAAGCAATATTAACCAAACAACTTTCAGACGTTAACTAAAAGTAGCGTAAAAAGTAATGGAGTAATAGATACCAAAAACTGGTTTTAGTACAGCCATCTAAAATAAAATTAAAAAGCGATATTAAACTGCAGTTTATCTTTCACGCATACGCACTTGTTGAAAGGAAAAACTTTGAATATTTTTTATATTAAAAAAAATCTTTTTAAATACCTTTAAAAAACCTTGTAATCTCTTAGCAAACTTTTAATGTTTTTTTTTATTAGATTGAGACTTTTTCTATAAATTTAAAATTTCTTGTATTGTTAATGTTGTTGTCTGCCATTAAGGCAGAGGGGGTGCGATTGTTCTTGTTTTCCAATGGTGTCATCTATGGCCAAGAATTAGACTTCTGCCCAACCCATACGTCCCACTCGTTTGTAGGGCGTACCGATTCATACTTCCATTCATTCATCCGCAGATCTTAATTTCGTGCTGAACCAGACAACGAGCAATCACCAATTCTATACCCCCTGAGGTATCAATTTGTTAATGGAACATAGAGGACTTTGTGACCCGACTGATTTAACGTTCATCAGTCATTTGCTACACGTGGAGTCTTGGGACGGTTGGATTCGAACTCCCGTTCTCTCTAACGTGAGTCCAGCGCCCTGCATACCCGGTTATAATTAATTTATAATTAATAATAATTAACAATAATTAATTTATAATCAATATAAATATATTGCTTATAAATTAGTTATTGCTTAATAAATCAAAAACCAGTGGGGAGGGGAAATTTGCTTTTGCTTCAAAAGTACCAAAAGGTGAAAAAGTTGTCTGCACGTTTCAAGCACTCGGACTAGGGCACTCATTCTCAAGATCCACCTCACGCGAAAGATGAAAATAAAATAAAATTGAAATAAAAAGGAAAACGGGAAGTATTCAACGAAAGAAATGGGTTTTAAAATAGAGAGGAAAAAAATAAAACCGCGGTAGCCAAATCGAGTGAGGGTGGCTGAGAAAGGTTAATCGTTGCAGCATACCTCTCCAAGCAAATTGAAGATAGATGTGGAACCTATATCATTAACTAGGGAATCAGCATTATGTGAATGAAACAAGATTTTTAATCATCAGGATGAGCTGATGTGAAAAACTGGATTGAATATCAGTGATATCGAAGTTAAGGAATCCCCACAATGTGTGGATGATTTAGTTTAATTTTATAATCTGAGTTAAACTGCAGACCCAATTGCGAGTTCACGACTATTCTTGCCATTTTGAAGACATGGTTTTCGAAGTCATGGTAACTCCTGGATCAAACATTGGAACAAACTAGTCATGGTAGAGGACTTTTTGTTGAAACTAACTCGCATTTGCGTTGCATGGAGAGAAAAATCACTAAAACCTCCTACAGTTAGCTTGACTGCAAATGCCAAGAAGGATATTTTAAGTCAGAAGTGGAAGCTAGGCGCAGAATTCGTATTCAACAGGCGTGACTGGAATTTTAACCTAGGTCACCTCATTGGAAGGCGAGCGCTTTAATCCTTGAGCCACGGCTTCTCGGATTGATGATTAATCGAATTCATCATGATAGACTTGATGTTACATTTATTCATAGTAAGTTCAATTGTGTGCAGCCAAGTACAAAATTAAAACATGCTGAACTATGGAGATTTTTTTTTTTTATTTTACAACCGTCGTTAAACAGCCGACTCAATTTTGAGTTTACGACTACTTTGTAACTTTGCCTTGTAACTTTGAACCCCATCCATAAGACAAGGGAATTCCTGGGTTAAGTATTAGGAAAAATTTGCCTTTGTGCAGGACTTTTTGATGTCTCTATCCCACATTTGCGTTACATCAAGGGGAAAACCCCGAAAATATTGCAAGGACTGACTGCAAGGGGCTCTAACCGATGAGGATATTTTACGTGAGGGTAGTTTACGTTAGCACTGTGGTTGGTGCAAGCCGGAAGCGAAATTAGTATCGACCAGCCATCACAGGGATTCAAACCCATCACACCTCATTGGGAGGCTAGCCTTCTTTCTCCTGAGCCACCACGGTGAACCATGGAGACTTTTTTTAATACTTTATAACCGTTGCTGAACAGAGACCGGATTTTCAGTTTACGATTACCAATGTTCAACTCCGTAGCCCTGTAATTTTGAATCCTATCCAAGAGACTAGGGAACTCCTGGATCAAGTATTGGGAGATATTTAACTTCGTGGAGGATTTTTGATAGAACTAACGCGCATTTGAGTTACATGGAGAAGAAAACCACGAAAACCTCCCATAGTTAGCCTGATGGCAAGCGGACTCTAACCCATGATCCGTCTACCACTGAGGATTTGATCCCGGTTAACCTCATTGAGAGGTGAGCGCTCTATCCTCTGAGCCACCACGGAACAATAACATTTGTAAGCTAAGTAAAACATTCGGAATCGCTTAGTCAAATTCCTAGGATGTGCTAATTTTTGCCTTGTACTGTCAGTTGCCAATAGCCCATTATGTAGCCCTAGTGTGACGTAAATAATGCACTACTTCTTCTTTGTCTAGAATAGTTGTACTTTCAAAACTGTACATATAAAACTGTACAGCTCGCCAGACGTGTTTAAATTTCAGCAGTTCTCGTGCCTTTGAGTATGAAAAGCTCAGAATGGTTATCGATGTAAACAACATGTATGAACACATAAAATTATTTTTGAGTTTTAAATTTTGATCCTCTTGTTTTAAGGAAGGATTAATGAAATCTTCTCATTTAAAGCAAAAATTCAATTTCTACTTGCTAAAAAGATACAGGGTGTTCCAAAATTATCCTTACAACTTCAAAAATTCATAACTTCGAACATAAACAAGATATTTCAATTCTGTCTTTTGCATGTATTACTGCAAGTAATAAAGTTTTTTTTCCAATAGGCTGAAAAGTTTTAAGTGAGGATGTGGACACCACAACAGAAAGCTCAATGCGTCTCATGGCCGTATTCGCTCCACATTTTCTGGACTTGTGCTGGGTCGTCCGGCTCCACTTTTATGCAATACTGATCCGGTGCTCATGAAGCTTGTGTGCCATGCACGGATGGAGGGTCTGGATTGGATTCAGTCTCTTTGGAAATTTGTCCTGAAGTTCCGTTGCACCTGTGTATCTTATTTCGTCTCTATGAACCATGAGACGAATACGGCCATGAGACGCATTGAGCTTTCTGTTGTGGTGTCCACATCCTCACTTAAAAACTTTTCAGCCTATTGAAAAAAAAAACTTTATTAGTTGCAGTAATACATGCAAAAGACAGAATATAAATATCTTGTTTATGTTCGAAGTTATGAATTTTTGAAGTTGTAAAGATAATTTTGGAACACCCTGTATTAGCATCCTTTTAATAAACTTAATGTTGATTAACAGCAGAGCTAGAGTAGACTAGAATGTTAACTAGACTAGAACTATACTTGACTAGACAACAATTCATCCTATACTCTCTTAATACTTACAACAAATTCACGATTTTATAATAATAGTTTTATAAGTTTTTATTATGCAGGTGTTTTTGTCTTCCAATCGATTGAAAGGATCTGGAAACAATTGCATAGTCTATTGGATGGTTACGTAGTCTGTGTTTGTTTGAATATTAAGCAAACGCACTTTGTTTCTTATCGATCGAATATATTTGAAAAGGGAAAAATTGTCGTTCAGATATTTTTCTTTATTTTCAGCTTTAACTTAGACGTCATTTGCTTTGTTTGATGACGTCAGAAGGTAATCATGTTCAAATGAAAAGAAAAGACCATTATTAAACCTTTTTTTTTTTAATGATCCATTCTGAACTGAACGCAATTTTTTTCTTTTAATTTCTATTTGTACAAAAGTTATTGCAGTCTTATGTGTTTTTTTTTAAGAATTTTCTCTCTCTCCTTTTTTTTTTTTTTTTTGAATTTAATGACTTCTTACCCATTGTTGCAAAAATAAATTCTCTCTCGAGATCTTAATTTCATAAGCACATGCTTAGTTTGATGCTAAAAATAAGAAAAAAATGAATAATTATCATAAAAAAATGAGAGAGTGAAAGATTAGATGTTGTGAAATTTAAATTATGCAATAATATGTTCCTGTGCATTTTATAAATTTCGAAAACTTGTGAAGTATATGTCTAGGAACATGCGTATGGAAAATTTGACACAAAAATGTAACCTTTTTAAAAATGTGGCTTATCACTATATTGCCCTAAATCTTTCAGATATATGGGTGATTCTCACGAAATATGACAATTTACAGTCTCTTTGCTTCAAGATCTCTATACTACTATACTCTACAACTCTATACTACTATACTATATACTACTATCTCCATACTCTATACTACTAAAAGAACTTTTTTTTTAAATTTTAATAAATAGCATTGCTGTTAGTATTTTAAAATGACCTTGTACTAGCATTGGCTGTTTTGTATATTTAAAAAATTTAATTGAATTTGAAAATGTCATTTTCCTGGTATGTCACAAACAATGTTTCCAATAATAACTATCTTCAAAACATCCCATAAATTTTTCAATATTTACTTTTTTTTTTATCTCAACCGTTGTAAGCATTTCTAGAATATATGCGGACGGTATTACTTACAAAAACTTTGTTGAAAAAAACATTTTCTGTCAATAATTTGTTTGCCACAGGAAAATCTGTCATTTTCCTGACTACTTTTATTTAGTGATTTATAATCAAAATAGATAGCACCAGCAATCAATATCTCATGTTAATAGATTGATTAGAATACCATCCTATCTGAACATGTCTTATTGCATAAATGAAGTACCAACTTTCTGGTTCAAAACCTATTTCAAAAAATATTTCAAGGTGATTTACGTCTTTATGTTGTATTTCTCGTATTTCTTCACTAAAATAATTATTGGTAATTCCGAATGCGAAAGCTTTATTCACCAATATTCTGAAAACGGTGCATCATGAATACACGATTTTAACTTCTGAAGTTAAACTCTGAACACGGAAAGTACAAATCCACTGCACTTTAAGAAAGCATATTTTGAACCTTATTAATGCATATTCGATGCATATGATAGTCCATGCAAACTCATGTGTATGTTTGCCATTTAAATGAGTTTCCATGAATACTTTTAGGGAAATATTCCCAGATATGTATGCAATTATAGAATCAATATTTTTTCGAAAATTTTATATAGAATTTATTATTGTCTGGTTTAATATTAGTTTTTCGAAAATATAAGCTGATATGAATCCAAGTTGATAGCAATTCATAAAAAAAATATTTGCTGTCTTGACTTATAAGTAAACTAATCGCGCGATCTATAGCTCTAATATTTGTCTTTCTGTTATGCAACATAAAAATTTTTTGGATAATAACCTTCAAACTCTTGGCTTTAAAAAAATTTGTTTAATTTTAGCGCCTGAAAATCTATAAGAAAAGTTTTATTTTGAAATAAAAGATTTTATGTTTTACTTATTGCCCTTTTCGTATACGATATATTACATTTTTTAAGTTTTAATGTGTGACTACGTTCAATATATCACCTCAATATATTCCCTCCTGTACATTAATCAAATAAATTCTTATTTTGGCGCACATCTATTTCAAAACACTAATAAAAAAAAATTTAATCTCTCTGCTCTGAAGTTTAACACCTATCAAATACGTCAATCTTTCTAAGGTATCGCATAAGCGTTCTTTAAGAAATAAGTTTCTCAATATTTACATCACATCAGCTTATTCAGCTGGTTTTTAAATACTTTTATGAATCTTTTTCCTTCCAGCCCACAAAAAACTTTACAATGAAACTTATTCTTATCTTCTTAACTTAATTTGTGAAAATCTGTACCGCGGCGCCGCCTTTTTATTCTTTACCTATTAGGTATTGGTTGTATATATATATATATATATATATATATATATATATACATCG
>NC_092210.1:32937487-32945389 GCF_043381705.1 Parasteatoda tepidariorum
TACAGCAATTCTACCATGAATGGGTGAACCTGGTCTGCAACTATGTTCAAGTAGCTTACAGACGTCAGGGATTGTTCTATGAAGACTATGGATCCTAATGTGCCCCATGAAAACATTGTTCCTGGGCGAGAAAGCATGAAAACCTGGGCGAGCCCATTTTTGTAGATGGAGGATGGTCATAATGTAATGACTCTTCGGTGTATATATACACTGGTGTGCAAAACTTAAGCAACAAGTGCGTTTTTTGTCATAACTCTACAAGAAATCATCCGATTGACATGAAATTTGAATATGATGTACATTATTTTGTACTTAAACAATGGTAAAAGAATAATGGCGCAGAAAATATAAAGCTTAAAGTAGGGTATGGAACAAAGAAGGCTTTATTTGACATATAGTGGCGTTACACATGATTGCCTGAAGATGCGCAAGTACAGCTGGCAGATGTTCCCTAGTATGGGATATGCCATTCGCTTTCTGTAATTGTTGCTTGGCATCGTCTCTCCATGCTAAGCACCAGATTATCCAGGAGTTCTTGGGGTAAACGTCTCCATTCCTCCTTTAACGCATCTTTCAGCTGATGGGTGTTACCAGGGGGATACTGTCGTTTCGCAAGACGTCTCCCTAATGCACCCCACACATGCTCTATTGGATTTAGATCTGGAGAGTAAGCTGGCCAATCCATTCGTGTGATATCTTCACTTTCCAGTAGCTCTTGAACATTAGCAGTACGGTGTGGCCGGGCATTGTCATCCATAAAAATGCAGTCTGGTCCAATGGCCCCTCGGATCAGACGCACATGGGGTAGGATTACCTCATTGCAGTAGCGATCGGTCAAAGATCTGAACCTCGGTCGAAGATCTGAAGCTCAGTCCGCCCGTTCAACATAATGCCACCCCAGACGAAAACTCCAGGACCACCGTAACGATCTCTTTCCGCGATGTTATTGAGATGAAATTGAGCTCCAACCTCTCTCCAGATCAACTGACGTTGAGAATCGCTTGTAGCACTAAAACGATTCTCATCTATGAAGAGGACGCGAACTCCATTGATGAGGTGTCCAGGTTTCGTGTTCTCTGCACCACTCTAAACGGTGCCACCGATGGCTAACTTTTAAAGGTATGCAGCGTTCCGGACGTCTAGCAAATAAGCCACCTTTGTGGAGGCGTCTGGCCACTGTAAATCTTGATACTTGTCGTCCTGTGGCTGTGCACAGTTGCTGAGATATGGCACTCGCTGACTGAAAACGGTTTCTTTCCGCCTGGAGGACAATGTAACGGTCATCTCTTGGTGTTGTTTTCCTTGGACGGCTACCACCAACGCACCAACCTTCCGAACAGCTATACCAGTAGTTTTAAAGGCATTCCAAGCACGAGAAACAACACTTTTGTTGATCCCGAACTCTTCGGCGACACTGGTCACACTACGCCCCTCCTCAAGCTTCCCAATCATTCTTCCTCGAGTAAATCCTCGATTTCTTGAAGACATGTTTCGCAAAACAAATCACTTGCAGCGAATGTCTTTAACTACGGTGCTCTTCATCCTTATATCACAGCTTTGACCTGCGCGCGCCGACCCACAAGGTTTACGTACACTTACATCACCTACGACGTTTTATTTCTAAAATTTGCATACAAATAATCTTTCTACTGAATTACGTGCATATTAGGCTGCAATTTCATGGCTATCTTATACTTTTTTGGGGAGCTGTTGTTGGGGAAACACCTTTTTTTATTTGTTTTTCTCATATGCACAAATTGTGTTTTTTTCTTTTTGTACCCAAATGCTCAATAAAACGCATTTTATTCTGCCAAACAAATGTTATTTTTTATCTCATATAGCCTACTACTACGTCTGTCGATCATTCAAACAATTCTTCAGGTGCAAGATCAACCCACAACCCCAATATCCTGTAATTGTTTTGAGCATTGTATGCGGTCTGGTTTGAAAAAGTATTAATTTTTTTTAAGATGTAGGCGTTTTTAAATTTTAAAAATATCAAAATATTGCTTTGCTGCTAGCAACACACATTAGTGCGAAATTTCAAAACTTTTACGTAGGCGGAAAAAGGAAATGAACCAAGTGTACAGTGCGCAAATAAAAAATGGGCCACCCTGATTAACTTTTGGTGTAATGATCAGATTTTGACGTTCTATGACTCAATCTTAAATGTTCGGAGGGTTGACCTCAAATATGCTAATTAGCAAGTGCAAACTACATTTTAAGTCACGAAATTGGACGCAAAAACGTATTTTCTCTATAAACTATTGGAAAAATATTTTCCAATAGTTTGGTCAGGAGAGCGATTCATAGTTTTGACTCACTATCGGTTGAGAGCTTTTGAATCAAAAATTCTTTGCACGCATTTATAAAATTTGTTTATCCAACGATAATTTCATGCAAAATATAATTTTGTAAATATTTATTATTTTTAATTATTTTATTTAATAGCAGTCAACAAACTTTTGAATTGTGAAGTGTAAAACTTTTCCCATTATTTTAAAGAATGAAATTTTAAATGGCTAAATGCAAAGTATGGGCGAAATCAGTCGAATAGTTTCTGAGAAATTTAAAACTGCAACTTTTTCAAATTATTCAGGGTCGTCCGTTTATTTTTTTGCGCACCATAAAAATATCTATCTTTGTCTATTACATAGCTACATAACCAACGTTTACATAACTTATGTTTTCAAATTTTAAACATAAAATATATTGTTTCCAAAGACAGTGACTTTATTTATTGTAATGTTAACAATCTAAATTGTATCACCGATGGAATATCAAATAAACAGCTGAAGAGCAATATTTTGTTGAACCAGCCACTTTTTATTCGTTCAACTAAAACTTTATTATCTCAATCAAGGTTTATTGGTCTAACTAAGCATTAAAAGTTATTAATATAGTTGTTTCGGAAAGAAAATCATAAAGTTTACTCTCATACTGAAAGCAGCTAATCATGTAAATGTGCGTACGAGCCAATCACACCTAAATTGGCGATAAAGAAATGTTTTTGGTGATAAATACTCTTCGAAAAGAAAAGGTAAGATTGCATTAAAACGTATCATTCGAACATCTTACTATAGTTTGCTGTAACAGAAATATAATTACAGTATATTAACGAGAAATTTCTAAACTTGAACAGCTGTTTTAACTGTACTTAGACTAATTTAACCATATTTAGGGTACCACAAAAAGTTTTGTGGAAATCGCCAAGTTACGTCATCAATACATGAGCAATACGTCATTAATGCGTCAACAATGAATCGGCTGATCATTTATTCGTTCCCTTTCTCATTACATTTAATTCGAAAAAATAAACTGAAACGTATATAAAATATAATAATGAAAAAGTTCAATTTCTATTGACTATTTTTTTTAATAATTTAAATATTTGGCGATCATTTCGGTACAGGGATTTTTGTCTTGTACCCAGCTAACGGAAATGGATCAACACTCTTCTAACTTTTTAGTAGAAATGAGAAACTTCATAAAAATATCTGGAATTCTATGAGAAGAGTTTCTCTCGTATTGGATATGAAAGAAATAATAAAAAGGAGTACACGAAAGAAAAATAAAACGTCATTTCGACAAGTCACCACGTGATCAAGTCACCAAGTCGTCAAGAGCAATGCATTTTATTTAAAATTTGAATTATCTATAGTCTCTACTCCAGTTAAAAATATATATATATGTACTTATTTCAACGATTTTAAGATGAAAAATTTTTTAGATATTGAACTTAACATTATTTGCTTTTAATAAATAAATTTTTATTTACATATAAATATTTCGTATTTCTGCAGACATAAATGGTTGGTGAACTAAATGGATAAAATGAATTGTGTTACTTATTTCACTACGTTACTCTTCTGCCTAGGTAAGTTTAAGTACGTTATTGTATTAAATTGCATTAGATATTTATAATAATGGCATAATTTGAATTTTTTTATAAATAATACAATTTTTAATGATTTTAGAAATACTATTTTATTGTAAATCTTTAATACCTTAAGAGTTGTTGCTCACTTTATTGTTTCTTATTATTTATATATATATATATGTATATTGTTCAACTCCGTAGCTCAAATTTTGTATTTTGACATACAAAATTACACTCTTTAAAATGGTGTAAAATTTGTATACATAATAATAAAATTTTTTGTTCTACTATTAATAAGCAAAATAATAAATAATTATTAAAAAATGTTTTCTGCATGAAATTATCTTTGGAAAAATAAATTTTATAATTGTGTGCAATATTTTTAAATTCGCCTGAAAAATTTTTCAAACATAGCGAAAGACGCAAAAAGTAAAATTAACACTAAGTGGTCCTAACTTAGGACCACTCTCCGAATTAAACTATTGAGACCATATTTACCAATTTGCGGTTACCCACTTTATTTTGAGGGTAAGAAATCCAAATAAATCAAGAAAAGGCATATTTATTTAGAGAAAGTATTGCACTTAATATTTGCACTTAAGGGAAAGTATTTGCACTTATTTAATAATTAGACCAGTAATTATAGCGAAAAATGAGTGTTTCTTTTTAAAAATTACGGCCCAATGTAATTTTTTACAAAAAAAAATTTTGTTATTATAAATGATACCTAAATGCTCCTCAGTTCTCCTCTGTACACTTTCATTGTTTTGAGGGAAATGGGGTGAGGGGGGATCGAAGAATTGAATTTTTTCTAGACAGACACGTAAGACATTGTTTCCGATGGATTTTTTTCACGCTTAATTGAAATTTATTCGTCCCGACACAATTGGATTCATAGTTTAGAACTCTGCACTTTCAAATGCTATTTCAAAAGAAGCATTTGAAATGTTTTACGCTAAATCAAATGAGACAGTACACAAGTCAATGAAACAAATAGTTCAAAAGTTGCATGCGTTTTTGCTTATTAAAAGTACTCCACAATTATTTAATCCATACCGATTATTAATTCATGAAATTTGATTTGAATAAATATACTTAAATGAAAAAGGCCATATATAGGACATAAAAATAGAATAATACATAATACTTATAATTCAACAATCTATTTATCGTCAAGAAACAAAAATGATTGAAAGGCAATAACGAGGGTCGGTGAGCGAAGCGAGAAGGTGACATATATTGCCCCAAGTATCATGAATATTAATTAAAATAAAAAAACTGCTTGCACAAAATATCAAATTTAGTCATTTTTTAAATGGATATCATTCAAAAGCATTTAAAAATAGCTCATAAAAAATCCTCAGAGGCCGCCATTTTGAACTTCCGCTATTATTGTTTCGGGCTAAATTTGAGATGGCCTTCCATCCAAATATAAAGCTTTGTATGTGTGGTACAAGTGTACCAAGTTTTGTACTTCTATCATTAAAGGCGTGTTTATTTCTTCTCATTGAGTCTCGCGCAATCTGTATTCTTTAAGTATTTTTCTTCAAGTATAATGATTATTTTTAAAATCTAGGAAATCGTCTATTTCGTTATGATTTACATATTAACTAAATGTTCTTATATTGAGCTGCAGTTACTATATATATTGAAAACAAAATGTAAGGCCGGGATAGCCTGGTCGGTAGGGCGCTGGGCCATGTCTGAGAGTTCGTAGGTTCGTACCCCGCCGGCCGAAGACTCCCCGTGTATTAAAGTGACTGATGCACGTTAAATCTGTTGAGTCGCAAAAGTCCTCCATGTTCCCATAACAAATCAAAACCTCTGGGGGTACTGGATTGGAGATCGATCGTTCTCTGATTCTGGTCAAAATTGCGATCTGTGGATGAAGGAATGGATTTATGAATGGGGCCGCCCTATAAACGGGTGCGGCGTATAGTGTGGGAGAAGTCGAATTCTTGGCCATAGATGGCGCCAGTGAAAAACAAGAAACGCACACTCTGCCTTAAGATTTGCTCGGTTTCACCAAGCAGGCTTGTCCGTGTGGCAAGTAGCGTTAGAAACAACAACTGCGAAACAAAATGTTCTGTGTTTTTGTTTAAAATATTGACGTTTCGGAAGAACTAAACAACGATGAATGAGAAATAATTACGGGGGTTGGTGAGCGAAACATGCAGGAGGTGTAATGTTCTAGTTGTCGTAGGCCATTAAGGC
The DNA here is from genome assembly GCF_043381705.1 of Parasteatoda tepidariorum. Taxonomy (NCBI): domain Eukaryota; kingdom Metazoa; phylum Arthropoda; class Arachnida; order Araneae; family Theridiidae; genus Parasteatoda; species Parasteatoda tepidariorum. Next base: position 32,943,582 of record NC_092210.1, read on the forward strand.
AAGGAGTACGATTGCTCTTATTTTCCAATTACCCCATCTATGGCCATGAATTTGTCTTCTGTCACGCCCACACGTCACGCCCGTCAATAAAGTGAACCAATTTATTCATCCACTGATCGTAATTTTGACCTGAAGATATGTGTAAACGACCAATGTCCAATTCAGTACCCCCAGATGTATAATTTGTTGTGGGGACATGGAGGACTTTGTGATCCAACAGATTTAACGTACACCAGTCACCATTTACTGCACGAGGAGTCTTCGGCCTGCTGGATTCGAACTCTCGTTCTCATGAATGTGAGTCCACCACCTTGTTCTTATTTTCCAATTACCCCATCTATGGCCATGAATTTGACTTCTGCAACACTCATACGTCACACCCGTTTGTAAAGTGGACCCATTTATTCATCCATTGATCGTAATTTTGACCTGAACCAGAGAACGACCAATGTCCAATTCAGTACCCCCAGATGTATAATTTGTTGTGGGGACATGGAGGACTTTGTGATCCAACAGATTTAACGTACACCAGTCACCATTTACTGCACGAGGAGTCTTCGGCCTGCTGGATTCGAACTCTCGTTCTCACGGATATGAGTCCACCACCCTGCCAATCACGCTATCCCGGCTCTTAGGAGGTGTAATAATATCATTTGAAGTAAATAATATCAGTTAAATGTTAACAATTTTAGTCTTTGCTGCAAATCTAGTTGTATTTATTTGACTGCTCCCTAACTTTCTATAAACTAAGACAATAATAATAGAGGTAAGTTTGCGTTATTGGTCTGCGTGTTAAATACCTAAAGTGTATTCAATATGCAAATAGTTCTGATGGAAATACTTAAATAGGAAATTTCTGCAGGTTTTTTACAATCACTATCTTCAACACCACTGACGGTTGAACCAACCATTATAAATCTAAATAATAGTTTATGGAATGGAACTGATGAACGAAATGCATATACATTGTCAACTTCTGCTGGCATCAATCTGACACAAATTCCAGTTCCAACCACGTCGGAATCAACACCTCCTATACCACCTGATGGCTACTGGAATGTAACAGATGGAAATATTACATGCATTAGAGCTCATTTAAAAATACGATTTAAAATAAATTCTGAAGTAGGTAACATTTTGTATTTTTCATGGCGAAAATTGCCGTACCAAATATTTCTTTCAAATATTTTAAATACTTCTTTCCTGAAATTAAACTACAATAAAAAATTTAGAATTATGCAAAATAATTTATTACTATTCGCGATTTTTACAAACTTAGGAAACATGCCTATACTGAATGTGGTTTGGTCGCTCTGCTTTAAATTCACCAATAAGATTCTTAATTTCTTAATATATATTTTATATGAATTTTTACTTTGATGAAAAAGAGACAAAAAATATTGTCGGTGCAGCATTGGAAAATATTTTGTATTATAATGAAAAGTTTGTTTTCAAAATCGTTGAATTCTACACAGTCACTTGTTAATAACAAAAAGAGAAGGGAAAAAATCTTTACTCCTTAAGGTCTGGTTTCTTAGGACAAGCGCCTTATCTGGGCGTCAGCGGGACGTCAACGTCACGCTGACGCCAACAAAATACTGGTTTGTTAGCTCAAGGCCTGGTTTCTTAGAACTAGCGCCTTATCTGGGCGTCAGCGGAAAGTTGACGTAGATCTGACGCCAAAAAAATACTTTTTTGTTAGCTCAGCGTGAGCAGTCGGTCCAACGCAGACATTATCTCTCATTGCGCATGCGTTAATAACGTAAACAAATATTTATTTTGAATTTGTATTGATTTTGTTATTGTCG
>NC_092210.1:32945692-32948253 GCF_043381705.1 Parasteatoda tepidariorum
ACATTAAACATAGCTATCTTATTCAATATAGCACTCTTCATTTAGCTCAGCTATAATGTGTTTTTTCTTGGACAAAGTCATTATTTGTTCTCTAAAACACTGGTCGACAATAACAAAATCAATACAAATTCAAAATAAATATTTGTTTACGTTATTAACGCATGCGCAATGAGAGATAATGTCTGCGTTGGACCGACTGCTCACGCTGAGCTAACAAAAAAGTATTTTTTTGGCGTCAGATCTACGTCAACTTTCCGCTGACGCCCAGATAAGGCGTTAGTACTAAGAAACCAGGCCTTGAGCTAACAAACCAGTATTTTGTTGGCGTCAGCGTGACGTTGACGTCCCGCTGACGCCCAGATAAGGCGCTTGTCCTAAGAAACCAGACCTTAAGAAACCAGGCCTTTAGATGGAATAACTGATTTAGCTTCTCAGTTTGTTTTCGTACGGTATCGTCAAAACTATTTGGAGCGGGAACCAAAACCTCCTTGTCAAGGAACTGACCCAATATCACAGTAATATTTATAAGTATATATAGTCTCACGAATTATTTAATAATAACAACGAATTCCCATACAAATATCGTCAAACTTCAAATTCAAAAAATTATTTCACTTTATATATTAAAGTGATTGATTTCATCAGTTATATTAAAACCAAAAAAAAAATTATAATAATAATTAATACTTGACTCTGTATTCAGCACTCGAAGATATTTTTAGTTTTGTTCAATAATAAAAAGTTATTTTTCGGAAAAAAAAAAAGTCAATTACTTATTAGATCAGTAAATTTAAGATCTAAAATGTAAAAAGGTAAAATCGTTAATTTACTACGCTGTATAATATGCAGTAGTCTATATACTATATACTGTACATTCTATTCAGTATACAGCCAAGAATATTTTAATTTTTTTTTTCGTCGTATGCCTGTTTAGGCAGTGGGGGTGCGATTGTTCCTGTTTTTCAGTAGCGCCATCTATGACCAGGAATTCGACTTCTGCCACGCCATTCACACAACCACAACCCGTTTATAGGGCGGGTCACATTCACACACAAAAGAGAAAAGACATAGAACACACACAGAGAGAAAGAAACATTACATTGATATAAAGCCCAAATTTCTATCCCAATATGTGAGTTTAAAAACACGCTAAGAACGTGTTAAATTGATTTACTAGGTCAAATAAAAAAGTTATTAATCAAGGAAGCAATTTCATTAAAAAATGTTTGGTTCCATTTACTTTTAGTAAATAAACCAGTGATCGGGAGTAACGCACTGCAAGTAGTGAAGTAAGTACTGTAAGTATAGTGAGTAATGCGAAGTAAAAGTAGTATAGTGAGTAATGCGATACAAAGGGAAAAAAACATCAGTTTGTAGCTATTCTTGGCAACTACTTTTGAAGGAACGCATTTTCGATGCACTTAATTACTTAGAGGAAATTAAAAAAACACTAATTAATTAAAAAATTACAAGAAATTGATAATTTTGCTCTTCTTAAATTTTACTATAGAAAATGTAAATATCGAAAAAGGCATAAAAAATTTATGGTTAAATGAACAAATTCGAAAAAAAAATGTTTTGGAATAACAAACTGGCTCATGTAAATATGAATAAATATTTCTTAGCTATTGTCTTAAATTTAACACTAGATTGCCTAAGGAAGTCATTTTGACTGCTTTTAATTTCAATTAGAAAAACAATGATGTATATAATGACACAATTTCCTAGAATTTTGTACAACATATAATTTTTTTCATTGTTAATATTTACTAATAACTTGTTACATAACTGTAAATAATATTAAGAAAAATTTGAAATTAATTTTAAGCAAATTTCTTTACACATTATTTATATTTTTACAATCCAGTCATTTTGACTGCTTTTGGACAATATAGGTATATACTGAATTTCAGTCTTTCTAGTGTAAGCCAATTTCTTTTTCACAACCATTTTAAACATACGTCTAAATTAAGTTCTCCAGCAAAGTTCGTTCCCTTAAAGTAGGGAAGTAGTAACTAGATTCCAAAATAGTGTGTAGTCATTACATTTTTAAAAAAATTAGTTGTAATTGTAGTTAATTAAATTTGTAATAAAGTAGTTGCAGTAATAAACTACAAAAATATTGTAGTTTTTCCGACTACTGAAATAAACCATTTAATGAAGAAAATTATTTAATTATGTTTTTAACAAGCATATTATAGATAACATATCAATGTGAGTTTCTCTTATTTAGATTGTAGATTAATAATTGTATAATTTACAAATTTTTCCTTGAATCCGAAGCAACCTTCTTTGGAAAATGTTTCTTGTATGATTGCTAATAATATCTATATAATATAAAACGCTAATACGTACGTATGTATGTATGTATGTAGCAATAAAACCGATGATATTTCTTTTCTCGCGCTGGCAGCAGTTTTCATTTTTTATTGATTGGATTCGGCGCGCAAGAGGACGTAGTGAGCAACCAGATAACAATAACCAGAGTGAGCATTATCAGGTTGTTCAATTCAGATTCATGCACTAAAAACATGACAATATTTAATTTAAACTCAATTAGG
>NC_092210.1:32948867-32960079 GCF_043381705.1 Parasteatoda tepidariorum
GACTTTAAAACAAAACTTACAACAGTTACTTTTCTCAACAACTGAAATTTAGAATAGTGTGATTAAGAAAAATATGTGAACTGTTTGCAATTTCAAATTAATATTGAGATGCACAGGTTTAGAATTTTCTACAGTTAAAGTTTTCGGAACTTCAGTGTTCAAAAAAGTATACAAAAGCTAGACGTTAAGAACGTATCCAATGCGCCAGCAATTGGATTGCGAAGCAATCCGAAATGAACTGCGAAAGCAGTTCCGGGGGTTGGTGAGCGCCAGCGAGCAGGGGGCGAAGCCTACTAGTTTTTGTAATAAAAAGATAAATTCGATAATGATTGTCAATAATATTTTTGTAATAAAAAGATAAATTCGATAATGATTGTCAATAATATTCTTGTTTAAAAAAAATTCTATTATGATTTCTATTAAATAGTCAATGGAAAAAAAAAACATGATTGTCTCCGATTTTTAAAAAAAATATTTTTTAATTGTTTTAATTTTTAGAATGAAACTAGATATTTGGTTCTACCACCAAATGCGGATTCAAGCCAAAGCAGTTGCGGATCATCCCAAGCAGATCAAATTCTATTATTACAAATTGATGAAGAGTTTGACTTAGCTTTCACATTTAAGAAGGATTTAAAAGAACATTATGTGCTGGAAAACATTACTTTTACCCTTTATTCTCAAGAGGGCACAAGTAGGTTTCTACTTAAATTATTCTTCGATTCCGAAAGCTTATCTTTAAGTACTTATAGAAGAGTAACAATGGAAAATTCTCGGTAACATGATCATCTGAAAATTAAAAAAAATTTCAAGAAAAAAAGTTTGTGCATAGAATATGAAAACATATAATTACTATTACTTTTATTTAATATGATTGAATTAACTTTTTTTATTGAATTATTTTTTTTACTTATCTGAGGTACATAACAATTGAAAATGTTTTACTTATAGTTTTATGTAATTAACAACTATTCTTCAAACAAACCATTTTGTTCCCGAGTGCAGGAAGTTATTGACAGTTAACTTAATAAAAGGTAGAAAATTAAAACTTGGGTTTAAAAATGTAAGTTCCAGGCCAGTATACATAGTATTGCTAGTTAATTATGTGTAGAAGTTTAGACTATTTTTAAATCAATTACTCCATAATCTTACAAGTTCAATTAAATTAGCAACTTATGTCACAACAAACTACATCATTATCATGGACATTAAGCTAGTAACAGGAAACCATCAATTGATGGTAAAAGATAGAACTGAAAAAGTACGTTTTTAGTCATTTTGAATGTGGCAGTAATTGCAAGTCAACTGTGTATAAAGGTTTGAACTTCTTTTAAGTGACTTATATCGCAAATTCAATTAAACTAACTACTAATTTCACAACAAACTAAGTCATTATCATGGACATTAAGTTGTTAACAGGTAATTATCTCAATAGATGATAAGGGATACACGTGAAAAAGTACTTTTTTTAGCCGTTTTGGAGAAAACCTTCGTGGGAAGTTTTCTTTCACCTGCATAAGTAAGATAAAGCAGTGGCGTACGCAGAATTTTTTCAAGGGGGGGGGGGGTTCATAATTTTCAAAAATTACTAAAAGAAATTCGAGCATATTATAAAGCACTAAAGCACTATTATTTCCCTAATTTAGACAGCTAGACAATTTTGACTTTCTATTTAGACAACATTGTTTAGTTAAATTTTGTTTTTATTTTTTAAGTTTAAGAATATAATTTTTTTTATAATAAGAGGTAAAATATTTTATTTTTATTAAAAAGTAGGAATAAATCAAGCCAGAAAAAACTACTCATACTGTAACAGCTACCTAAATAATAACCATATAAATGTGAATATTCCATAGAAAACCAATGAATTTAACTAAAAAATGACTTACCAACAAATAGGGAATTAAACCAGTATACAAACACGCTAAAAATTTATTGATTTATACTGTAATATCCAAACGACGGGGTTTTTTTGCAAGTTCGTTTAAAATGTCTTCGACAGCTGGGGTAAATTTTCTATGAATGCTTAAGAGCGCCAATCCATTCATTCTATTATTTCCCGTTGAGTTGCGTAAATAAGTCTTCAAACGGCGCAAAGTCGAAAAGGATCTTTCGTTTGCACTCGTTGAAACAGGTAGAACGACCAATATTTCTAGGAGTTTGAAAATGTTTGGTGTTATATCTTTATTGCACATTCCAAGAGCATCCGCCGCAGTTTTTGGAACACTACCTCCGTCTTCACTAATCCTTTTTAATCTTTTATACCAGAGTTTTAGTTCAGACTTAAGGCTTTCTTTACAGGTATCCAAATCTCCAGCGTAAAATTCCACTAATGCTTCAAAAGCCTTTATGTTTGAAGGTTGGCAAATGAAAGGATCGGCAGGTAGAAGACACTGAAATCCTTTCAAAATATCACGATGCGATACAAATCTTAAGTTTAATTGTGTTATAAAATTTTCTATAAATGGAATAAAAACACTAACTCTGAAATATGTTTCCGGTGTCGATGAGGGAAAATTATCGCGATTTTTCTGTCTTCCTGTTATTCTAGGGATTTGCATGGAAGTGGAAGATCCAATGCTTGTTAGCATAAGAGAAGAAGAGCTGAATATTTCAGAGAATGTTTCAGTGGCATTTTCACGCATTAATTTTAGATCTTTAATGACATCTTCTGCAAGACTCACTGCCTCTATCAAATCTATGCTTGTTTTTTGTAGGTATCTACAGAGATGGATTGTTATGGTGAAAACTTTGTAAATGCACAAAAGAGATATTACGAACTGGCAATTAGATACTGTGCACAGTAAAGAATTAGCCTGGGTAGCTGATTCCTTATCCTTCCATTCTGATATTTTTTGTAGTGTTTCGGCGATAGGCTCGAAAAGTTCCACCACAGCGGTTACTGAGTCGTATCTTTCCATCCAACGGGTTGCACATAGCTGTTTAATTTTCTCCCTCTTAGAGCTGGTTTCCATCTCCTCTATTGCTGAAGATAGGACATACTGTCTTTTTGGCGTATTTAAAAAGTCGTATAATGTTTTAATTGTCCCTAAGCAATTTCTAATGCCAGTTATTTCGCATGCATTTGATACAGCCAAATTGAGGCTATGAGCAGAGCAATGTACATAGAGTGCTGATGGGACAATACTTCTTACGTGGGCTTGTACACCATTAATTTTTCCACTCATTGATGCAGCACCATCGTACCCCTGTCCACGTAACTTTTTTATATCAACTTTCATAGACTGTAATTGGTCTAATATTGTTGTTGCTATTGCTTTTCCGGTTAAGTCATGCACCGGAATGAATTGCAAAAACTGTTCGGTGATGTTAAAATTTTCTTTATCGACATATCGAACGCATAACGATAATTGCTCTATACCTGCAATATCAGTTGTTTCATCTGCAAGAATGGAAAAGCAAGTTGCATCATTAATCTTGCTGACTAGTTTTTGCAGGATTAAAATATTGCAAACCTCAATAACTTCGTTCTGAAATCGAGGGCTGGTATACTGAGCATTTTTTCTGCTTGACTCTAAAATGTTCTTAAGAGTCGAATCGTTCTTACTCCGGAAACGAAGCAATGCCCGAAAATTTCCGTCGTTCTCTTCACCTGGTTGTTCAGCAATTATTCCCGAATCCTTATGTCCTCTTAGAGCGAGACCTTGATTTCCACAAAATAGGATGGTTTCAATGATTGGAGTAATGTTTTTTCTATTTTCTAATTTTCTTCTGCTTGCTGCACTGTCAACTTGTTCATCCACAGGTTTCATCTTTCCAAATAAAATATCGTTTAATGTCCCAGCAGTTTCGATCGATTTTTTGTGATAAAGACATTTCTCGTGTTCAGAAAATCGCTCTACAGCATTTTTCCAGTTGTCAAATTTTACATTGCACAGTTGGCCTAAAGGTTGCTTTCCAGAACCGGCACCACTTGGGGCGAAAAGTACACAAAATTTGCAAAAAGCACCACCCTTAACCTCTGAATATGCAAGCCATTTCCAGCGATAAAGCCATTTGTACTGAAATTTCAATTTTCTTTTTCCTTTTTCAGGAAAAACAAATGCTGGATTGGGTTCCCAAACATTTTTAAGTATATCCAGTTTTTTATCCTCGCATGTATTATCTTCTGAAAAAAGTCCAATGTCATATGGGTGGGAAGTAACACTTTGAGGGCCGCTTTCACATTCATCAGATTCTGTTACGCTAGAAACGTTTTCTTCAACGGAAGTATCACATTTCTGTTCAACAGAAAAACTTACATTGGTACTAGATGCTGTCACCTCACTAATTTCAGGTCGTGATTTTTTCTCAAAGTAATTAAAAATTGTTAAATTCTTGCGTTTAGACATCCTAAAGATCCAAGAACAGCAAAAATATATACATATATATTGGCACAGAAATATCCACTAAGCTACGATCTCAAAGTTTCGAGCTGGAATGAATAACTTCAACGAGCACAGAGTCTCCAAAACAAAACAGATTTAGAAACAAGCTCCGAAGGACAAGCGGCAGAGATAACTCTTAGTCTGACTAAAATCGAAAATAAATGTAACCCCCTTTCATATAATTTTTTTTAACCGCATCTACAAAATTCTCGAATTGTCTCAAAGACGACAGAACGTCTAGGATTCCAGACCTCGCGAATGCCAGCCAGTCTCGAAAACTATCGCGACTGGCAGGACAGAAAGGAACCAGCGATCGGAGCTCGCCCGTAACAGTATCACGTGAATTTGGTTTCAAAAGTACAACCCTATAATAGTAAATGTTTTTTCAGTATTCTGAGAAATACCGTGAGAAAAAAAGTAGGCATAAGACAAATAAAAATATATAGTCTTAAAAAATAATAGCCAGCATATTTTCTACTGAAATTTTTATTTCTGTCTGTATTATTTTGTAAATTCACTTTGTCTGAGCTCAAGGGGGGGGGGGTTTAAACCCCTAAACCCCCCCCCCCTTGCGTACGCCCCTGAGATAAAGTTTAAAGTATCAAAAAGTAAGTTCTGGTTAACCTAGAGTAAGCAATGAAATTTCTAATTTTGAAAAAAAAATTACGTATCAAAATGCAAACAAATTATGTCAAGATTACTCTGGATTATGTTTTTTTAATGACACTTGACAAACAAGCTCTTCAGCTATTGGGTTTTTGCGAACTGAGTCAGGAAAGTGCGCTTTTCGTTTAGAACAGAGCACAGCAAGTGTGACAGTACGTCTTAGCTCAAAAACTCCACGGATAGATGGCAGCAGCACCCATTCGTAAGGCCACTTCTTCAATTTAGACAAAGATCTGAAGGAGAAAGAAATCATAGCTTAATTTAGGTTTATCTGAACTCACTTTTCTCTAAACTTTGAATATTTAAAAAGTAATGAAGGTGAAAAGTTTCTCCCGAGGTATAGTATTCTGTTAAGTCAGTGATGTTGACAGTTAAGCTAACGACTGATTTTGCTGGGAACTGCTCCATAACCATCAACAGAAAGTTATTAACACATAATTAATTTAAAAGATGATAGAAGTTCGTGACTCAAGTATCTTCTTATCTCCTTTGAATATGACAGTAGTTTCAAATTCATTTTATGCGAAGCTTTGGACTTCTCTTAGGGTCTCCAAGCAGATAAAGGATTTTAATTTCACCATGTTAGCTTACGGGGAATTATGTGTCCATTATTAAATCATTTATTCCGTAACTAATTAATATTATGGAATAATTTTTGCTTCATTTTATTAATTAAAATGTGTTTTATTGAGCTTTGTCAACGAATTTGAAATTTAAATGTTATAAGCATTTCTAAATCTTGAACTTCGAAAAAATTTAAACTTTGAAGAGGTTTTGAAAATACTTAAAATTTAAAATTCATAGAACATTTGCAGAAGAATTAAGTTCAGTAGAATAATAAGTAAAAATAAGAACAAAAATAAATTAGAAAATTCCGAATGTATAAAATGTGAAGGCTCTGAATATGTCGAATTGCTGTAACTAAACCATTAATTACCATTTGAAAGTAATTTTATATTCATTATATATTTTTTATTTCAGATCATTTCTATAATGATATTAAATTGTTTTCTGTTCAAAAGCATTATTCATATTGGTGTAGGAGTTTGATTACTGTTTCCATGAAAAATGTATCGATGGAAAGTTTTGAAATGCACATTCAAGCTTTTGGTGGTTCTGAGAAAGATTTTTCACAGGGTACGTATTTTATTTTATTTTATAAAGATCGTTGAAAGGTCGACCCAGTTTTTTGCGCTTACGACTACTAAGGTTCAACTCCGTAGCCTTGTAATTTTTAACCCAATCCAGAAGACAAGGGAACTTCTGAATCAAGTATTGGGAGAAATTTGCCTTCGTGGAGGACTGCTTGATAGAACTAACCCGCATTAGTGTTTACATGGAGAGGAAAACCACGAAAACCTCCTATGGTTAGCCTGACGGATTCTAACCTACAATCCGTCTCCTACTGAAGATATTTTAAGTCAGCGCAAGACGGATGCGGAATTCGTATCGACCAGCCGATGTTGGGATTCGAACCCGCGACACCTCATTGGAAGGCAAACGCTCTATCCCCTGAGCCATCACGGCTCCACAGGGTACGTATTGTAATTTTATTTTATAACCGGCGTTAAGCAACTGACCCAATTTTTGGGTTTACGACTACTGATGTTCAACTCCGTAGCCTTGTAATTTAGAATCCAATCCAGAAGACAAAGGAACTCTTGGACCAAGTATTTGGAGAAATTTGCTTTCTTGGAGGACTTTTTGATCGAACTGTTCCTTATTTGCGTTATATGATAAGGAAAACCACGAAAACTTGCCATGGTTAACCAGACGGAAAGGGAATTTCGACCCATGATCTGACCACAGAGGATATTTTTATGTCAGCGCTGTGATCAGTGCGAGCCGGGTGCGGAATTCGTATCGACCATCCATCGTTGGAATCGAACCCAGGTAACCTCATTGGGAGGCGAGTGCTCTATTCCCTGAGACACCAAGGCTCCACAGGGTACGCACTATAAATTTTGCTCTAACACTATTAAGAAATGAATAAATTGTGTTCGAATAAAATGTCCCCATAAGAACATAGCTGGACAAAATCACGCGGAATTTTCGAATTATAGTAACCTTAAAACTATAAAACTAATTGTAATTTTGGAAATCCATGCTTTCTATCATTTAAAATGAAATATCTGGTTTAGACACGAAATATAATATTTTACTCTGGCCTCAAAACTTAAATTCTTGATGAAGTGGACACTTTAAGGACAGAGGTTCGCTAGAGAGGTGTTAGCTTAGGAGAAAAATATGCAAATTTAGAAATATAATACTGAGAGCTACTTTAATTATATTAACATGATAGTTGAAGAAATTGGAAATAAGGATTTTCATTGATATTTACTTAAAGTTGATAAAATTATAATGAATAAAATTCAAGGATAACTGAAGAAAAAATACGATAAATGTGTGTTACTCTCATTGTTTTCAGCAAATGAGTAAATGTATTATGTTTTTAATATTATTTAAATTTGTAACCTAAATTTTTTTCTTCGCAAATGAGCCAGTGGTTATTCTAATGCTATAACTAATTCAAACTTCATTAAAGATTTATTTCCTGATCAGAAAAAGCTTTTGTTAAAGCTGATACAGTTAATTTATCAAAAATTCATTAATAAATTTTAATGATAGTTTTTATTTTAAAAACAAAATAAATAAAAAAACTTTTTTTTTTATATATATCTTAGGAAAATTCTCAAAAAGGAAATTATTATATTTTACGCGAAAGTTGATTTACGTTTAAATTGAAAAGAAGTATGTAAAAATAAAATTGGTTGTCAGTAACTTTATTTTTTATATTATAACCGTCGTTGACCAACCCAATGCTGAGTTTACGATTAATGTTCAGCTGCGTAGCTTCAATTTTGAACCTGATCCAGAAGACAAAAGGACTCATTGATCAAGCATTTGGACAAACCAGCTAGCGAAGGACTTGTTGATGAAATTAACCAGCATTTTCGTTGCATGGCGAGAAAAACCACGAAACCCTCCCATGGTTAGCCCATAGACAAGGGCCTATAAATCTATCTAACCCATGGTCTGTCTACCCGAGGATATGTCACATCAGTGCTGTGGTCAGTACAAACTGGGGGTAGAATTCGTATTAACTAGCTACCGCTGGGGTTCGAACCTGGGTTATCTCACTGGAAGACAAGCGCTCAATCACCTGAGCCTCAATCACCGACCTTTAATATTTAAACTAAATCTATACTAGAAAGAGTGCTTATTACGTCTTAATTCTATAAATTTAATTTTCAATCAATCCGGTTCGGTTAACCGTGAGAGGTTTTCGTTGCTTCCGCTTCCCTGTGTAAGAAAAAACCGTGTTAATTTCAAAGAATATATATATATATATATATATAAAGCTNAAAATTGTGAATTGTTTTAATTGATTCCTAAAAGCAGGATCTGAACACTAAAACGGGAAAATGAAAATTCAGGCATTAACTCAACATTGCTCAACCATGAAAGCGTGCTGTTCTTTCCTTTAGCGCTCCATATTGAATTACCCTAAACTGACTATTGTACCGCAGACTTTTGTGTTTTTGTTGGCAAAATTTTATGGAACAAATGGAGTAAAATTCAAATCTTACGTAATTTTTGAGCAACCTTTAAACGTATCCATATCTGCGAAGCATTTTTAATAATGATTGAGTTCCGTGATAATTTCGTACGATTTTTCTTTTTGAACTTGATCAGAAACATTGAAACAAAGCATAAGTACAAACAGAAACAAAGAAACAAAGCATTAACATTCGAAAGTATAAGGAGTAAAAAAGAAAATTTATCGTTTCAAAGAAGTCAAATAATTTAAATTTAAATATTTTTATATTATTATCCAAATTAAATATGTAGTATATTATATTATATATAAAAATTAAATTTTATTAAGATATTTATTTGTATGTTTCTCATTTGTATAATTTAAAATTTGATCGTATAGAGATATAACATTAACGCCAGGAAAGAAATTGTAGTTCATATAATTAATTAATTTTTGATTAGAGTGATCGAGTATTTACCTACAAAATGCAATATTTTCTTTTTGATTTTTTCATTATTGCACGATATTAGGCATAAAGACATAATGCCTAATATCTGGGTACAATATACCCAGCGCATATAGGAAAGAAAATATCCCTATAAGGTCAATGCATATACAAGTATGAAGATTTTTATGCCAGCACTGTAATATGAATTAAATTATAGAAAGGTTAATAATCAAAGAAATAGCATATATATATATATATATATATATGTTGTTTGACCAATATTTATTTTTTTAAATTTTAAATTCTTTGTGAGACAAAGTTTTTTGGCTTTCTTATCACTTGAGGAGAAAAGAAACATATTTGCAAATATTTATATTCTATAAAGATGAACTGATTCTAAGCGGTGTATTATTTAATCTGCTAAACAAATTGAAATATGAAAAGCGTAATTCTTATAATTTTTCTTTTGATGACTATTTTCGGGTGAGAAAATTAGAGATTTTGTGTGGACGTCGTTATTCTTAACAATTAATTAATAGATATAATAAAATAATGCATTTACTATAACTCGCGTTCAAATAGTCATTAATTGTTCGTTGTAAATAGTAGGTAATTCTTATATTTATTAAAATAACCATCATGGTCTTATCTATTTTGCCGAGCATGACTTAATAAGTTAACAGACCTCCCAACGGGTAAACTGCGCAAAGAATGTAAAGGATAAATTACAACTGTTCAGTGAGACTAACAGAAACTTTCAACAAAAATATTTAATTTTTGTTCTAACTTAATTTTTAATACATTCTGTCAAAACTATCATGTGACTTTTTCCGAATTCCAACGAACTGTTCAATGAGACAAACAGAAACTTTAAACATATATATCTCTTTCATGTTTGTATGATAAAATTTAATTTTGGTTCTAACATAATTTTTAATACATGCTGTCAAAACTATCATGTGACTTTTTCTGAATTGGTTCTGGAATTAATTGATGAAATCGAAAAATAACATGAATTTTCAATGCATTTCTCTTCTTTTGGAACTCTTTTTGAATCTTCAGTAATCTCTCGCTTAGATCCCCACTTAATGTGCTAATTTTGCCATGTAGAGAAACAGTTATTTAGATTATATAAAAAATAATAATAAATTAAATAAAATTCAAATACGGTTTACTCAATTCATTAATGCCCGGGGAAATAGTCTCTCCCAAAATCATTTCCTCTGTGGTGGAACTCAATACTAATTATTATAATGCACTCCTTTACTAAAATGGTCATAAGTTCTATACTAGCGATATTCGAATTTTTAATTCCTATTCAGCAGACATTCTAGAACCAATATCAAGTGTAGGACTTCTCGAAACACCATTGTCTCAAATAAACGAAAATATCCGGAGTCCGTCTCCAAATCTCAGAATCTTTGTGAAATTTATTCAATACATTTATTTTGTATTTAATAAAGTTTTCGAACCAAGGAAATGAATGATTTGCATACTGTTATTGTAAATATACTGTAATTAGTTTGATGAAATTAATAAAGATCAATCTTTTAAAAATAATTTGCAATTTGCTTTTTTTTTAGTGCTTTACTTATTTATTTTTTCATATGATGTAAAATGGCGAACTTTACTATATCCAAGGCTCGGAATTGACATTCAAAGCACAGTATAAAAGCAAACGATTTATAAACCTTTGATTTAATAATCGGATTTTTACATAGTAAGCCTAAATCTTAATGGTTTACCTTAAATAATCATATAATAAAAAATACCTATGTTAAAATTAAGATACCTTTTACTTGCAGCATTTAAGAAACAAATTAACTTAAATGGTCTTAGAGAGTATATGGATAAAATTTGACGAACGGATACCACTTGTTTACTTTTTAAAAATGTACTAGGAGCCTCCGCCCCCTGCTCGCTAGCGCTCGCCATCCCCCGAGAATTGCTATGCAATCCTATGTGGTTCACGCCGTGAACCATGGCTCGCTGCGCTCGCTCGCCAATGAACACAATGTTCTAGCACAAAGACATAATATATTATCATCAAAGACATAGTATTTTATCATCAAAGACATAGTATTGTACTTATGTAGAAGAATTCTACCAATGTTCTTATTGGCTTTTAAAAAAGTATATTAGCTATTTAGATTGTACATGGTGAAAAAA
>NC_092210.1:32961286-32983551 GCF_043381705.1 Parasteatoda tepidariorum
CGACCTGAAATTAGTGAGGTGACAGCATCTAGTACCAATGTAAGTTTTTCTGTTGTACAGAAATGTGATACTTCCGTTGAAGAAAACGTTTCTAGCATAACAAAATCTGATGAATGTGAAAGTGGCCCTCAAAGTGTTACTTCCCACCCATATGACATTATGTTCTTAAACTTAAAAAATCAAATCAAAATTTAACTAAACAATGTTGTCTAAATAAAATGTCAAAATTGTCTAGCTGTCTAAATTAGGGAAATAATAGTGCTTTATTACAGACTCGAATTTCTTTTAGTAGTTTCAGAAAATTATGAACACCCCCTTGAAAAAATTCTGCGTACGCCATTGCATGTGGTTATAATTTTTCTTTTCGGGACCAGCTCCCAAAGATATTACGATGATACGTTCAAAATTGTTATTTATCGATAGCTATTAGCTATATTAATTTCGAGGTGAGTCATTTTTATGTTTTGTTGTCATTAGTTGTGCTGAACTGTCTGAAATCGTTTTCATGTTTAATTAACTAAATAATTTGCTGCTATCTTATTAGCAATTTGATTACTGTTAGAAAATTTAATTTAAATTTATTTTTCGTGAAATCAATTATTATCCAGTATTGTTAATTGTTCAATATATTATTAAGCAGAATAAAATGTTCTTAAGATTCTTAATTTGTCAGGGTTTAAATTTTACAATATATTTTTTTCTTTCTCTTTTCTATTTTGGTAATTAATTTTACCAGGTCCGTCATTTTACAATTTACAAGTATACACCACTAATTGCCGTATTTGTGAAAGATCGGGAGAGCTGCATTACGTTTACCGGTTGTTGAGAGCATGTGGTGAGAGCTGTATTCAGTTCAACGAGTTTTTTTAGTCGTTTGTCGTGAGAGCTGAATTTAGTTCAACGAGTTTTTTTAGGCGTTTGTCGTGGGAACTGTGTTAAGTTCACGGTTGTGTCTGTGTGGTCTCTCCTGCGTTGCTTTTAGCAGCCGAGTGTGTGCAGGTTCCCGTTGTGTGTGAATGAGATCAGGGCCGGAATAAGAGCACGCGGGGCCCTAAACCATTCAAATTTTTGGATCCTTAGATTAAATTTTTTTTCTCGTATATTTTTTACTTATTCAAATATAAAAGTATTTATGTATCTTTTCATTTAAGAAAGCGAATTTAAAATTAAAATAAATAATAATAAATTAAATTTTATTTTATTTTGTTAAATTAAAGCTAATAAAAATATCTTTTTTAATTAATATATATTTGAAATTGAAATTTTTTTTAAAATCTTTGTTTTTCTTAATTTCTAAAAATTTATTTTCAAAAAAAATTTTTTAAGGACCTTAGACCATGGCCTAATGGGTGATCCGGCCCTGAATAAGACTGAGAAGCAACAATGTGAGGAAGACGATGACGCAGTCACAAATAGAAAGTCAACTGTTCAATGTGTACCATTTATCGAAATAGGCGTGATCATAGCTCGTCCGCAGGTCACCAATGTGGGTAGAGTTTTCGACAATGCCAACCTTTAACTATCAAAAGGTATATCAAGATTCAGTCAAGTTGGCGTGTCTTATATACTAGTGAATTGATGTTTTTAATAATCGTATTGGTAGTTATGCCACAAACACAAATCACAATAATAAAACTCTCTAGAATATTAAACCAGTTCACACATCACTTCGAATGCATAACATAAGCGGAGGGATACGCCGGAAGTTTTCTAAATTTCTTCCGGTCTTAAGAATCTTGTTATTGTTTATGTTCTGTCAACCATCTGGAAGAAGTTGAAACACGGATTGCTATTCAGCACATCTCAGCTTGAGTTAAATTTTGAAATTTCTATAGGACTATTCTTACTGGCTGCAACTTTTTCGATTGCGAATAAAAACCAGATTTCTTAAATATACTTATCTGCAAAAAACTCGCTAACCTTATTCTCGTTTGCGTGTGATTTTTTTTCGCCTGCGTAAAAATCGCTTCCAGTGAGAATGGCCTTTAAACGAAAATTTAAATTTTGATTGAAGGTACGGAATGAGAACCTAACTGCTGCTGAAACTAATAAAAGATGAGACGAGCGATTAATTCTCACTTGGGCCGGATCACGCTATTGGTCGAAAATTGCATCACTGTTTGGGGAAGGGATATACTGTGTATGGATGGTGTTTTCTACACTAGGGAGCGCTGCAAGCTCGGGACTGCCTAAATTTCCGGGTTACTGTTTCAGTTGTATTTTAAAGCCATTTGGCATCATTGTGTTTTGAGATTCTTGCAAACAATGCATTTGATTACTTATTACTTATGTTTACAATGCTAACAATACTGTTTACAATACTAAAAGTGTTAACACTAACGTAAGATGGTGCACAGCTTGCAACACGAACAAACAGTAATAAACAAATGGAAAGGGGCCAAATCAAGACTGCCAAAAAAGTGAGTTATTCAAAATCTAGCAACCATATCACCTTTTTTAATAATAAATAACAAAATAACTAAAACAAATTTTCACTCCAAACTCCCCAGAATTACATAATAACATTAATATCTTATGAAATACGGCAGATTTGAGCTCAGAAGTTATCTAGTTTATTTCTTTTATTGAAAACAAAATTATCCGTTTGAAAACATCGCCTATCAGCAGAACCTGACTAAGGCAAGGGCATACGGGGCAGTTGCCCCGGGCCCCACATCAGAGGGGGCCCCAAAATCGAATAGAAAGTTTATTTTATGTTTCTTTTTTTAATAAACTTTTTTTAATAAACTTTTTTTAAACAAAATATCATTACCGTGTCAAATCCGTCAGTTTTATGTTTGCTTCTTCATTAATCTATCGTATGAATACAAAAAAAATCTATAATTCGTAAATCGATGATTTTCTGGTACGGAATTCAGCTAAATTTACGCAATTACGATACACAAATTCGGCCAATCAAAAGCCTGTATTTTTACACACCGCAAAATGCGATATGTTTACAAAAAATTCAGGCTTCTGATTGGCTTAATTGAGCCATCATAATTTCATAAATTTAGCTGAATTCCGCCCTAATGTCAGCAAGGATATTTTTTTTTTCAGTTTCAGATGACAAAGTTAACCCATCAGAAAACTGCATTCGGCATGATGGACATAGAATTGTCCGAAAATCAGTAAAACGGACAGAACGATATTTCGTTTGACCATTGAAGGACTTGATAGCTATTTTAGGTTCTGGTCAATTTTGTTATTATATATGTATAATGAGATGAATATTTAAATACCTCCATAAAGTTCGGTTCTTCATTGAAGTAGTGAAGCAGAGGGGGGCCCCCAAAGAAATTTTTGCCCCGGGACCCAATTAGGCTAAGTCGGGCCCTGCCTATCAGAATAACATGTAGTAAGCAGCTGCAAACTTTTTAACCGGAACTAGAGTAGGTCCCGAGCTCGAGATTGTTATTGTTTACATTTCTATTGAAAACATCATCCATTGCATAGTATTTTGGCGACAGATTTTATATTTAGTTTTCAAATGCGCTCTATTTACACGTAGTATTAATGTTGAGTAATAAAGACAATATTCACATTTTGCACAGTTTTGCGGTAATTTTTTATTAGAATCTAAGTGACATTAAGCTACACTGCTTTTACGCCATTAGCAACTGGGGCTGTTCTAGAAATGCAGGGGAGGGGGGGAGGCTAGCCCAGAATTTTGGTTATTACTTTAAACTAAATTTACGTGTTGCTTGATTATGAAGTTTTTAAAATTATTCATAACACAACTAAATTGCGATGTATGAGTAAATTTGAGCTTATGTTTATTTCAATTTTTGTTACTTCATAACTGCAAAAGATAATTCTTATGGAAAAACAAACAAACGAAAAAAAAAACTTAGTTGTAATATTACTATACCATCTTATATTTGTAAAAACATTCATTATTTTTATTGTTTTTAGCTTTGATGAATTTAAATCAATTAAAACATAAATATTGTCTGAAATGCTGAAGTGGACATTCACCTATCTCCCCACCCTAACGACGACATAATATTAAGTAAATATTTGCAAGAAATAAATAAATTCCGAGCAAGCAAGTGTGCATACGAAATTTGTCGCCAAACTCATACAATCACCAGCCAACAGCCACCATCTCTCTTCCCCCAAACAGTGATGTCATTTTCGACCAATAGTGTGATCCGGCCCAAGTGAGAATTAATCGCTCGTTATTTACACTGAAAGCGAAAAATCGCCCACGAATGGAATCTGATTAGATAAATATTTTTACAGGATAAAGACTTATCATTCAGGTACAACTAATTTTAATAACACACTCACTCATTCAATAAACATAGCATGATTTACGGAAGTCTCATCTTACGAGCGATAATATTTCTCTAATCAGATTCCATTCGTGAGCGATTTTTCGCTTTCAGTGAAAATAGCCTTGAGACTCCACCTACACATATTGTAAAAATTTTTACATACTTTCTCCGTGTAAAAGAAGAAAAGAACAGAAATAGGCAGAATAAAGTTCCTTACTTCATCATGAAGATGAAAACATAACAAACAACGGAATTGAAATGGCGACTTCGAAAGGAGCAAATACCTATAATCGATTGAATTGGGAGGAAGCTGTAAGTATTAATAAGGTTTCTGTATTTATTCAAAATGTAGAATTTGAATTTCAATGCGATTACTTTTATTTTAGGATTTCCCCGTTCTCTGCCAAACTTGTCTTGGTGATAATCCCTACATTCGTATGGTAAGAAATATTTTTTCTAGATCTTTATTATTTGCACAAAATATTCTTAACAGACAAATAACCATGTCTTTATAGTGATATGTACTTCCATAGCTAACATTAATGGTTCTTATCTTTCTTATTTCGAGAGATCCGTCTTCGTGACACATTTAGTTATTTATTTTTAAACAGGGTTCGTGATTTTTTTGATTTTCTTTAAAAAAAAATCGGATTATTTTGATTTAAATCAGATTTTTTTTATTTCTATTCAAAAACACTGTAAGAGCTTTAATTTATGATTAAAAAAACCTTATAAATGTTTAATCAAAATTAAATTAATATTAAAACTATATTATAACAATATTTTAGAAGCTCTAACTTACTAAAATAATTTTTCATTATAATGCATAGCGACCATTTTGATACAAGGGCATGATTGAAATTAAAAGACAAGATAAAATAGATAATATAAAGAATACTACTTTAACTAGTAACACAAAGTTTCAATTAGCACACCATAATTTAAATTTAAAATTGTGATCTCTTTTTTTTTCCTCGTGATTTATAAAATGGCAAAATAAATTCAACAGATTGTGTATATAAATGTTGTCATTCATCAAAAAATAAATATTCAATCTATAAATTTTTATGTTAAAATATTCATTTTTAATCCTATATCAAAATACATAAGTTAAGCTAAAAATCATTTTAAAAAAATCTATGTACTCATTGGAATTTTTTTCACCAAAGAAAATCTGATAATTTCAAAGATACCGTATACATATTATAAGAAGAAAAAAAAAATACCAGTTAATAAACCCTACTGCTTCAAATAGACTTTGTAAGGGAAGAATGACACTGTATCAGAAAAAAATATCTGAACTCAGCTTCTTTTTTTTTTTTTCTATTTTTGGCATATTAAGGTAATTTCTTTTTAATATTACCTCGAGCTTTAGAAACATAGAAATTTCCATCAATAAACTATAATGTAGATTTGAATTCCATGCTTTTTTAATCAAAAGGTGGAATTTTAATTAACATTTGCTTTATTTGCTTTCTACAGCTATGCAAGTCTATATTAAGACAGCATTAAATATTTACTTTAATCTGTACTTTCAATGTTAAGAATCAAAAGATTTTTAAACATTTAATTTCAAATGTGTTTAACACACACCAAGAAAAAAAGTAATTTCGTTAACTAAAATTAATTAATGCAGCAATTTATTTAAAATAAATTTTAAAACTAAGAAAATAAAATAATAAAAGTATCAATATTTAAAGCACTGTTTTTTAACTTTTAAAATCAATATAATATATATATATAAATTAGTTGATTTAAATCAATGATTTTTTTAAAAAAAATCATTTGATTTTATTCATGATTTAAATCAAACTGATTTAAATCAACGAACCCTGTTTTTAAATATAGGTAAAGTAAACTGGAACATATTGTGTTCATCCAGCAATAAGTATTGAAAGGAATACCCCTCCCCTATTTCTTACAAGGACCTATGAAATTAAAATTTAATACTTAGGTAAACTTGTGGCTTGACGATCTTAATGGTTTAATTAGAGCTTAATTTCCTAGGGAGATTTCCGTATTACGAATTGTGACGACTCTTATGGCTCGATTTTTAGAGCTTCTCCATTGATGGCCCAGACATCTCAGCCTATTATTGCTGATTATTTGTGAAATTTGGGGCTGCTTATAACTGATATCACTATTTAGGTTGTAATCAAACAGTAAAATAATGCTTTTTCGTCTGAATTTAAGCAGTTTTTTTCAGAATATGGTAAAATTAGAAATTTTGTTGTTACTGTTTGGAACATGTGACCACTTTTCAAATTATTAAAAGAACTAACCCTATATTATAAGTAGAGCCCGGAAGTTCAGGCAAAATGCCATAAATGCCCTTTTCTGCCTTTTTTAAACGTTTTCTTCTGAAAATGCCTTTTTCTTTCCTTTTGTTCATAAATGCCTATTTCTGTCTAATTTAAAATTTTTCTGCAAAGCTTTTTGTGCTTTTGACCGAGCATAAACGCAAAATGAAGAAATTTTGAAGTACAGAAATGGTTGACTGTCATCCGACGTATTGTAATGCATTTATAGAGATTAGGACTTTATTCCTTTTGTCTTATTAATATTTTCTCTCCGTCTCTTCGTGGCGTCACCTTCGTCGTGGCGTCACCTTCGCCCGATGCGCTTTGCAAGGAGAGAGAGAAAGGGAGTGAAAAGATTGGAGTTATTTTTACTTACAGTCAATAGAATTTATTCTTACTTACGGCCCATATAGCCTACACCATCGAATAACTCGTATGCTCTCTTATCTACAAAACGAATTCACCAAGCTGGTTGAGCACATTGTAGCAGGAGCACGAAAAAGTTTTCTAGTATACTAGTTATTTCTAAAATGCCTAAAGTAAAAGCCTGCACAAGCAAAAAACTGGACAGTTTTGTGAAAGAATTTGGGTCGGATGTGTTTTCTACTGATGGGAGCATTCTGTTTTGTAAGGCATGCGAGAAGTCAGTAAATTTTGAGAAGAAGTATTTTATATCTCAGCACTTGGAGACATCTAAGCATAAAACAGCAAAAGATAAAAAAGATGGGAAAACATCGACTCTGATTTCCACCTGTTTTCAATTATCTTCTCGCAAATCGGAATTTGCAATGGATTTATGCAGATCATTTGTAGATGCCGGCATTCCGCTGTGGAAACTTGAAAATAAAAGTATACGAGCTTTTTTGCAAAAATATACGAATCAAAGTGTGCCCTGTGAATCAACTTTAAGGAAAACTTATTTAGATGACTGTTATACCGAAGTTCTTAAAACTATTCAAAATGAAATCGGAACGAAAAACATATGGCTATCTATAGATGAAACGACAGATGTAACTGGACGATATGTTGCGAATGTTATTGTTGGTGTTATGGACCCATTTGAAAAACATAAAATCTTTTTGTTGACATCTGAACAGTTGCAAAAGACTAACAGTACTACAATTGCACAGTTGTTCACTAATGCACTGGCTTTACTTTGGCCAAATGGTACTGAGCATGAAAGAGTGCTATTATTTCTTACAGATGCAGCCTCCTACATGAAAAAAGCTGGAAATGCCTTAAAAGTTTTATTTCCTAATATGATCCATCTAACGTGCCTTGCTCATGCATTGCACAGGATAGCAGAGGAAGTAAGAGGTCTCTATCCTGAGGTAGACTCGCTTGTTTCTAGTGTGAAAAAAGTATTTGTGAAAGCCCCTTCAAGAGTTCAAGTGTTCAAAGAAATTGCACCAGACATTCAATTACCTCCTAAACCGATCCTTACGAGATGGGGAACATGGATTTCAGCAGTCTCATACTACTGCACAAATTTTGAGGAAGTTACTCGAGTCCTTACCAGCTTTTCGGATGAAGAGGCAATATCCATAAGAAAAAGTAAAAATCTGCTTAGCAGTTCTAAAATTAAAAATGAACTGACTTTTATTTCAACTTATTTTGGGAAGCTCCCTGGAGCTATTGAACACATGGAAAAAAGAAATATGTCTTTGTCCGAGTCACTAAAGATTTTCGACAATACTATTGAAGAACTAATGTCTGTGCCTGGACCATCTGGTGACATAATAAGGAAGAAATGTGAAAACGTCATCTCTGCAAATACAGACTTTGAATGCATCAAGGACATTGCAAAAGTACTTTCTGGTGATACTACAGTTGAACTTACCATATCTCCTACCATGGCAAGTTGTTTTAGGTACGCGCCCATAACTTCTGTCGAAGTAGAAAGATCCTTCTCTTTGTTTAAAACTATATTGACTGACAGGAGACAAAATTTCTCTTTCGAAAATTTGAAAAAGCATCTAGTTGTGATGTGCAACAACAACCAATCATCAGAATAAATCTGCATACAATATTATTGTAAGTACGAGTTTTCAATTTTTATTTCGCACCTACGCAGTTGAGGGTTTTTTTTTGTGCAATTATGTCCACTTCTTTTGTACTATTGCTACGACAGTCGAGTGAAATGAATATGTAGGTATACCGGATACTTCTAGCAACTTTTTTTATACCTTGGATACCTATATGGGCTTTTAGGCATTACCAACTACCATTTTGCTCCAATTTTAAGTGCCTTTTTTAAGTGCCTATTTCAAGCTTTTTAAATGCCTTTTTGCCTGCCTATTTTTGCATTTTTTATTGCCTGAAATTCCGGGCTTTAATTATAAGGCATTCCTTTTGCAACATTTCTCAAAATGCGGTAAACCTTACAAAGATCATTACCGAAAACGAAGAAAAATTTTGTGAAACACGCATGGAATAAAAAATATTCGATAATAATTTTATTTGATTTTAATAATAATTTTCTGTGTTTTTTAAAAGAAATTCTACATGGAGTGCTTTTTCAAGATAAAAAAGTGGTGAATGGATGCTAAATGGCCGATAATTTTTTAATTGCTAAATACATTTAGTGGCTGGCAGCTTTTGCTAGTTTTGCCTTGCATAAGGTGACCATCTCAGATTATTATTTTTTTTAAATTAATGTTTTTTTATTTCTCCACAAATTGTGCAAAAAGTTTTTTTCTGTTGGTGTTGTTGTTACAGCAATTTAAACATAGACTAAAAAATCTGTTTTTTTTTTTTTTTTTTTTTTTTTGTTTGTTTTTTTTTTTCCCCCTCAAAAAAAAGAATTGTAATAGTATTTGTCTTAAATGTTATGTCTTTTTAATGTATTTCTAGAATAAGGAAAAGTTTGGAAAGGAGTGCAAAATATGTTCTCGTCCTTTTACAGTGTTTCGATGGTGCTCTGGTTCTAGAATGAGATTTAAAAAGACTGAAGTTTGTCAAATGTGTAGCAAGCAAAAGAATGTTTGCCAAACATGCTTGTTAGATTTAGAATTTGGTAAGTTTATACATAGTAAATTATATTTTATGTGACATGAAAATAGTATTGCTATTTCATTTTTTTTTCTTGCAATATTTTTTAAAAAATTTTTGTTCTTTTTTTTTTTTTTTTTTTTTTTTTTTTTTTTTTTTTTTTTTTTTTTTTTTTTTTTTNTTTTTTTTTTTTTTTTGTTTCTTTCATGCTTTAATTTATTAAAAGAGTGTTAGAGAATTTAAATTAGTTAAAGGCATAAGCTGTTGTCCTCATATTAAAATGGAAATGTCAGAATTTAAAGGTTAGTGCAAAAAATTAGTTCTCTTCTGTTTGTCATTGATTGAACAAAACATATACCATCAAAAATCTTTCAAATTCTATAGAAGTATTTTGATGGCAAATAAGAATGCTGCTTGATAATTCAAATAGGTTTCAAAATTATATAAACCATCCAGAGATATTTCCGAAACTGTTTCACCTTTTACCCTAAAAAGCTGCAAAAACCAAGGAATGTATGAAAAACATGAATTTTTATTAATTATATTGGTTTATTAGAAAGAAGGAAAACAAAACCTTGTATTTTTGTTCTGCACTGTACAGGTACAGGTTACAAGTGGGGCAACCAGATGACCAAAATTTTAAACTTAATATTAAGTGAATAAGGTACCATTTCCAAGGTAATAAAATTGAAGATTTAGAAATAATGACTTATACCTTAATATCAGTTTTCATTAAGTTACGGACTATTAAATGAAGGGCAACGTCATTAGAAATTTTTAACTATGGTAAATGAATCTCTAACAAAATACAGTTTTTTTTTTAAATTTCGCACAAACAGATAATGGTAGAAATAATAATTAAAGTGAACTGTAACAAAACAGGTTTATTAACAGGCACGAATGTGTTGAAGCATTTCACGTTTTGCTTTACAAAAAAAATTCTCATGCACTTGTGATATTTTACATATGATACTAAAATACATAATTAATCGTACTACGCAATTAAGGTTTAACATAATTAAATTATTTTTTCTGTTTAAAGCTGTAAATTAATAATTAATTGTTTTTGCATCAGACACCACTGCTTTTCTTTTTATTACATTTGTTTTTATTTATTTCCGTCTCTTATTTTACTTTTTCTTTATGAATAGAATATTCCTTTAGGTTAATTTACAATATTATATTTCACTTCAGTGACCTAATAAAATTTGTTTGACTATGCTGTGCTTTAAGTTATTTATATTATAACTTAAAATTGATCAATGATGTTTTTATGAGTATTTTTTTATTCTGTTTATCTATTTGAGGTAAGCAACTCAGTTTTAATTTTTTGAGAAACAATTTAACTTCAGTTAAAACATTTTAAATCAATCATTTTTCTTGGATCTTGAAAAATGTATGTATTTAGAGAAAAAAAATTTAAAAACATTCTGTAGTTATTTATTTATTTTTTAAGGAAAAAAACCTTCTTGCATGGCAAACTACAACAATAACACACATCCTATTCAATTATTAGGTAAATGGGATACAAATTGTTAGTGATTGTTGGACCTGTAGTTGGCAAATAAAACTGGAGAGTGGGTATTCAAAAAGGGGTATGAAAAAATGTCATAAATTTGGCTCATTTCTAATGCTACAACCAGGGACATATGCTCTTTCTCGTTCACTATTAGCTATACCACCAAATGCAAGTTAAAGGTACATCTGTTATTGTCTGCTTTGAAACATCAAATACAGTAGGGAACCGATTATCCGGAACGATCGGGACCATCGCTATTCCGGATAACTGATTTTTCCGGTTTTCTGAATCGCTACAAAAAGCCGTTTTTTTATTGTTAAACCCAACTAAAAAAAATTTTTTTTTGGAAATAATCCTAAAAAGAAGAAAAAACGATGGAGTAATGCACTAATGATTATTTCCACAATGATGGTAAGGTAAACATCTTTCAAAAGAGAACGAAAAATCCTGAAATCTTATGAGGAAAAAGTTTGTTTTTTTTTTAAAAAATGGCGGGAAAATTTATCGAATTTCGTTCCGGTTTTTTGGTTTTCCGGTTTTCTGATTTCCGGATAACGGGTTCTGTACTGTATAATCAATTGTAAGAACTGTACAAAGGGATCATTTAATTTTATGCGGGCCGTTAATAAAGCTAATATTTTTCCTGTGCGATCTTTTTTTTATCAGAAAAAGTTTTTTATACAGTAAAAAAATATAATAATAAAAATTCCCTTTTAATGTACGTCTAATAATTTTTGTGACATCTTTTTCGATAGATTTTTTTATTGTATATAAAAAATAATGCAACTTCTTGGCATTTTTTTTCCGCATTTCTTTATTAAAAGCAAAGGGAAAAAAATTTGCAGCAGTTTTTTTTTATTCCAGGATTTTTAAAATTATTAAATTTAAGGAAATATTGCTTAAATATGAGTTTTATTTGCATTGTTCTTAATATACCTTTCGCAGTTAAAATTAAAATTCATGATTTTTCAACTAACTTTTACGAGATGGAAAATTTTATAGAACACATTGATCTATCCATTCCAACACGAAATAGGAGGACGTTAAAAAAAAATTTGGGCACTTGTATTTGCTATTTGGTACGTTTTGTGCAAAAACTACAAAACTAACACTTTAAAAAAAAAAAAAATTTTATTCATTAAAAGTAATATATTCTACAAGCCAGGGTTGGCAGGTTTTTGACATGTGACAGTTTAAACCGTCACGTCAAAAACCTCACTGTCAAAAACCTATATTCATTTGTGAAATTTAATTAATACATAAAATTTATATATTTTTTTATAAAGGATAGTGTTTCTAAATATGTTCTAGAAAAAATAAATTTAAAATTTTGAAGAAACACTTATATTTTGAATAGTAACCAAAATCTTGTACTTTTGAAAGCTCACATCTTTTGTAATATTATGTATTCATTTTCATGTGTTATTGAAAATCTGCAGTGATATTATTAAGAAATTTATTTATAACCAAATTTAGTGTATAGTATAGATTATACTAAAAATTAGACATTTTTAAAGATAAACATTAGCAGTTTTGTACATTAGACATCTTTTAAAGAAAAATCTTTTTAATATTCTTTTAAATCTTCTTAATAATCTTTTTAATATAAGGCAATACAAATTTAAGTACTTTCTGTTAAATACACAGAGTAGTTAGTTTCGATTTACAGTATATTCAGCCTATTCATTTACTATGCTGAAAATTTAGTTTATCCAAATACTTGTGAATTTCATTTTGCTAAATATGATATAGTTTTGTTGAATATCTAAATATTCAGCTGTTGAATAATTACTTCTTGCTTTCAAGATATGCATTATTTGTATTCTTAATACAAGTGGAGAAAAAAAAATAAGGGATAAAAATGGTTTTAAAATGATAAGTGTAATAATTATAAATAAATATAATAAACAATATGAATTATATTTATCATTATTCTTAAATATAACTACTTTTAAATTCAAATTAACATACTGGATAAAGATATTCGGTATAACATTAAAAAAGAAATTTTATACACTTGTATCAAGTTTGTATTTATACAACATAACTTGTAAGTTCCTTATAAATATTAGTTATATGTTCCTAATATGTCAAAAATGCATAGTAATAAACTTTTAATTTTCTTAAGTATCAAAAAAAAAATTTTTTTTTAAATATAAATATTTAAACAATTTTTGTGCAAAATTTTTCTGCACATGCATTTGAATATAAATTTCTGAGATTTTAAATCTGCTACTTTACCTTAATTTTAATTAAAAAATATTTTAAAACCTGCTGATTACCTTTAGTATAATTAAATTTCAATATAATGCATGGCAACTGTTGGTAGTTTTGAAGTTTATATATTTTCTTGGCAAACTTCAGTTTTTGACGGGATTTTTGACAGTTTAAACCAGTATTATACCCTTGTCATGTCAAAAACCACTTTTTG
The DNA here is from genome assembly GCF_043381705.1 of Parasteatoda tepidariorum. Taxonomy (NCBI): domain Eukaryota; kingdom Metazoa; phylum Arthropoda; class Arachnida; order Araneae; family Theridiidae; genus Parasteatoda; species Parasteatoda tepidariorum. The sequence continues at coordinate 32,974,808 of NC_092210.1, forward strand.
ACGTCAAAAACCCAACCCTGCTACAAGCTAAACATATTTTCTTCACATCTATTCAAGATGATATATTAAGAAAATAACATTTTAAATAAAATACTTTATAATATTTACACTTATCTTGTACCCTACACTTTATGAGAAAAGAAAATACACTGACCTGAAAATTTTAAGTAAGCATAAGTTTCCACCAGAAATGCTTATGTTTACTTTCATGAAAAGCTAAAAGTGATAAAAACTTATTAGGAAGGAATTTAAAAAGCATTGACATCTCAAAATAAGAGTGCTGCAGAGATAATATAAGAAATTAGTGTCAATAAGAAAATCCACCAAGAAGCTAAATTTATTGGTTTGATAAAACATCTAAACGATTGATTTTTATTCTTCATTGTTACTTTAAAATATGCAATTTATTTTTGGATGATGTAAATATTGGGACATTTCTTGACGTCTAGAAAATTAAAATGTCTCAACATTGAATGAAGCATTCCATATCTATTTTAATGTCAGTTAAATAACTATTTCTACACTTTATTTTCTTTTAAAAAAATATAGAATTATGTTATGAAATGGATCTATCTATTTTACTCTTAAATAGCGTCTATGTCTATAAAGAGTTTTAAATTTATGGGCATTTTTATGGTAACCGAGAAATATATTTTGTGTACTTTTGTTGTGTAATTTCTATTAATTGAATAATATAATATTTAAACAATGCGCGGACCGGCCTGTGTAGGAGTTAGGGAACTACCCTTGCATCAGAAAGGTTCAGGGTTCAAATCCCGGGCAAGGCAGGGATGTTCTTTCTTTCTCTGTACTATCTGTCCTTACTGTGGGAGCAACGTTGGCCCACCTAATATGGTGCCCCAGAAGGAGTGGCCAGCAAATCTGCCCTTCAGATGACTGTATGATGCCCAGGTGGGTCATTTTAAAAGGTGAGCATTGAAAGAAGAAAAAATATTTAAGCAATGCTTATTTTTATAGCAAAATATTTAAGCAATGCTTATTTTTATAGCAATGCTTATTGTATAGCATTTCTTTTATCCTTTTCCATAGTTTTTTTTTTCCTTTCATTTATTTCAAACATAAATATTTTTTTTTTTTTTTTTTTTTTTTTTTTTTTTTTTTTTTTTTTTTTTTTNTTTTTTTCTTTTTTTGAAAAAAAAAAGAAACATTATATTGTGTGAGTTATTTGGTATAAATGATTTGTTTTTGCTGATAATAAAAATAATATATCCAGCAATTTTAAATAATCTGTTTTAACTGTTTCAAATTTTTTACTTTTTATATCTTGAACTCTGCTATTTATATATACTAGTTATTTTTTGTATACTCTTGTAATTTATATTCATAAGTTACATAATTTTACATTAAAATAAGTAATATAACTTTTTATTTAAGTAAAAATTTATTTGTGACTTTTCAGTCACAAATTAAGAAGTCTTCATAACATTAAAATAAATTTAACTAATTTATTTGGTGAATCTGGTGTTTGGAGATTTGTATTGATATATTTTTTTGTTTTCTATCAAGGTTTGCCTGTACAAGTACGAGATCATGCTTTAAATTTAAAGGATGAGATTCCCAAGTCTGAAGTCAATAGAGAATATTATTCTCAAAATATGGAACAAGAGGTATATTTATTTTTACTTACACCTATATTAAAAGCTTTAAAAATTAATAAAATTTATTTAATATTATGAAGTGTTAACACTATGAAGAGTTAAATTTATTCCAAATCTTACAGTATTATCAATGTTTGCCCTTACTTATACCTTGCTTTATTAGGTAAGATGTTTTCAGAAGTTCAATTAATCAAAATAAAGAAATTTTTCTTTGCTTTAATTTCTATCAGTCATGGCCAGCTCATAGTGAAAATTTACCTCAATTAATTACCTTTACACAACTATTTTTATTTCTATTATTGTTAATTTTAGAATAATCTGGTTTAGGAACACATTTCTAAAGCGTTACCATAAACAAAATGTAGTAATTGTTTTAGGCAGCTTCTAAAATATAAATTCATTGAAAAGGCTTTCGCATGCCATCTTCGTTTTCTTTTTTTTTTTTTAACTTGAGATTACTCTGACATAATGAAACAATAAATAAATGAATAGCTAAATAACAATAATTATTAAAGATGTGCATTAAACTCATAGAATTTAGCAACAATGGTGACTTGAAGCAGGTAGATAACAATTAACATTTAAACATACTACTTCACATTTTAATTATAACTGCTATAATTTGCTAATACTATTTTGCACATAATTATTAGAGTGTATGTAACAAACTCGTGCGTGCATATGTGAACTGTAAACTTGTTTTTACTTTACAAAGCTATATCTCTGATGATAGATATTAAATGACCGAAAAAACAGGATTGTCTGAAACAATTTAATTTGCCAGCTTGTGTCAAGATTTTTTTTTGCATTTTTTCAGTCATAATCAAGGTATTCCGAAAAGTTTGCCATGGTCATTAAAATTAAAATTCTCTCATCGTTAATAAAATAAAAATTATAAAATGTATCTTTTAATGTTAGTTTTTTTTTGTTATGCTATAGTATTTTTTTTTCTAATTGTCAGTAGAAATTATGTATGTTACTTTTCTTTTAATTATTCTACAGATTATATATATATTTCTAGATTGCTAATGCTGATGGAAGTCAGCCTTTTGGAGCTCTTGGAAAAGCTCAGACACCTGTTGATCTTCTCATGAAATTATCTAGAACCACCCCATACTACAAGAGGAATAGACCCCACATATGTAGCTTTTGGGTCAAAGGTGAGTGTAAACGTGGTGAAAAGTGTTCTTACAGGTAAGAGTGTTTTTGTTTTTAAATCTGAATAATTAAATTTTTTCAGTTAAATTCACTGCTTAAAATGTAAAACTGTGATGGTTTATACATTTTTTAACTTTATTTAATTTTATCAATATCTCAAAAACTTAATTTTCTGCCATAATGGATTTCATTTAAATTACCAATTATCCTGATTATTTAAATTTTTATTCATATAACTGAGCTTTTTTAAAAATGTTCAATATTTCAAACAATCAAGGGACTAAAATAAAAACATCTCCTCTTATAATATTCCGCAGTTTGTTTTCTGAAATCAATATTTTTTAAGGGGATCTTAACAATTTTTTAACAGAGCATTTTGTTGCATTGTCTGCCCAAGTGTCTCCTATTTTCCTATTTTTTACTCTCTTTGTTTTGTAATGCTTTATATTTGTTATTCGACCAAGGAATTGATACACAATCTCACCTAGAAGGCTTAAGTATTTGGAGAGTGCAATTTTTGAAAATATAGGATATTAGTTATATTATTTTAACAAGATGGAATAAGATGATTAAAAACCAAAAATTTAATTTAAAAAATTTATTTTACTCTTTTTTTTTTCTTTTTTTACAAATTTCCTCCTGGTTCTTAAAATCTTGGTATTTTATTACAAATCATTATTTTTAAGCATCTTTTTCTTTTATTCGCTTGATTTGTGAAGTTGAAATTATAAGTTCATTAATCATATTTTATGAAATCAAGCTCTAAGAAAATAATATTAAGAAGGAAAACAATTTTCCTCTGGATAGTTACAACATTTTTTCTTAAGCTTTGAAGAATGTATAACATTAAGATGACGAATTACGGTCTGCCACCTGTGAGCAAAAAATCTATGTGTGATTTACAAATTTTAATAAGTTAAGAGAAACAGTATGTGATATCACAAAAAAATTAAATTAATTAATAATAGCATACTGTCTTATTTTTTTATTGCTGGCATGGTGACTACTGATAATTACTTTATGATTGTACTAATCAATTTTTAATGATCTTAAATCAGTGAATCACTATTAATTTTGGACTATGTAATTTTTTTTTCTGAGGTCATCTCTTATTTTTATAGATTGTTGCCGCTGTTACATTTTAAAGAAATGATCAATGATTTTTTTTATACTAATTTTAGGCATGAAAAACCTACAAATCCAGACGATCCATTAGCCGATCAAAACATTAAAGATAGATATTATGGTGCAAATGATCCTGTCGCTAATAAACTACTAAGACGAGCATCGGCTATACCAAAACTTGAAACACCTGAAGATATGACAATAACTACTTTATATGTTGGAAATCTTGGAGAAAAGATTACTGAGAAGGAATTAAAGTATGCTTTTATGAGATTTTAAAATTTTTTTTTTTGAGATTTTAATGATCTTCGAAGAATAATGTCTTGTGTGAAGTATTCGATTATTTGATATAACATTAATTATATTTATATCAATTATTTTCTTACTATACATATTCAATTATTTGAATTATTCAACATTATAAATCTGAGATATACTTAAAAATATCAATGAACATTTTTTACTTTTTTTTTGTGAATGTACATATTCTTAGTTGTATGAGCAAAACTTAATTGAAACATATTTATCAAACAAGATAATAGTTTGTCAATGTTGGTAAAAAATAATATTGATAATACCAATGTGCTGTTTGTTAGGTTGGGTATCGAAAAAAAAAGGAAAATTTGTAAAAATAGAAAAAACAAGGAAATGTGTATAATAAAAAAAAACAGAATTTTGAAGAAATATGACCGAATTAATAAAAATTATGTATAGTGTAGTACAAAAACCCATTAAAAATTTACAGCCAAAAAAACAACATAAACGAAAAACAGGGATAAAAGGTATTTACCTGGATCATAGATGAGTTTACAAAAAAATTCTCCAACAATCTGTGGTTACATTCTAGGAAATCTAGATGAATAAGTCACTAATAAAACATTTATTTCAAACTAAAAACTCTTTATTATGAGGATCCATATTGAATGGCAAAAACAGTGTCCAATACACAGTCTCTGGTGGAGAAGTGGGTGAAAGGCAGGAAATTCAAGAACAAGGAAATTTTAGATGAAACTGACTTAGACGAAATCAAATTCAGACTGCATGTTGACGATCATTCTCCTCCATCTTAGAGATCAATTTTATCCATTAATCAATAAGTGAGAACCGGACAGCTACCGGAAGCCAAGGTGTTAGCAGCATTACCGACAGTTAAAGCACACTCCCGGATTTGGGATTCTTGATAAGAAAACATCCATCGCAAACAGTTTTCTCAAAACCGAAGATAACGTTTATGTTTTTATGAAAAAGATTTTTATGATCTATCAAAATTCGGAATTTTTTTTGGAAGGCATATTGAGGCTTCTATATAAGCTAAAAAGGCAGTCAGTGGAATTTTTACATGGCGGAAGAAAAGGTTCATCTCACAAATGAGAAACAACACAAAAAAAATGGCAAAAGGAGACGTCAGCCTTACCTCCTAACGAGGACAGGATATTAAAAAATAAAACACGCAACAGCTTGACGCGGAATATGATACTCTCGAATTTCGAATGCACCGAGCGTCTCTTGCGCTCAGATATTTATACTAAACTAAAGTCGAAGTTAAATTACTTATTTTACTGCAAGTTTAGTTGTAAACTCAAATGAAAGTAGAGGTGTTAATTTTTTTTCAAAAGTTACGGTTGAAACAAACTAACAATCGTAGACTCCTCACGGAAGATGAAAGATACTGCTAACAGCTGTTTTTGGAGAAAGGGTAGGGCTGAAATGGAATGTGCAAAGAATTTCCGGGTGAGAGTGTCCTAATTGCATTAAAGATTAAGGGACGAAAAGAATCGGATCAGCAAATTTAAGATTTGAAACAGGAATTAACAAAATTGCATAAAGATTTTAAATTAGACTTGTGACTCGATGTCACAACCAATCATTATCTTATTCAATTATTTGAGACGAAATTAATTATATTTATATCAATTATTTTATTACTATACTCATTCGATTGAATTGTTCAACATTTTAAATCTATAAGATATACTTAAAAATACCAATATGTATTCTTTACTTTTTCTTGTGAATGTATATATTCTTAGGTGTATAAGGGGAACTTAATTGAAACATATTTATTTAACAAGATAACAGTTTGTCAGTGTTGATGAAAAATAATATTGGTACTATCATTCATTACCTTATTCAATTTCTTAAATTAATTATTTTTTATTTTTAAATAATAAGAAAAATTTCCCAATATTATTAATGATGTATTTCAGTATAAGCCTAACTCTTAAATCTAAGATGCAAAGCCTTTTCTTGTTTTATTTGTAATTACAAATCCAACACATCTGCATAGCATCTATTTTTAAATTTAAAAAAAAAATTAAACATTTTTAATTACACATGACTCACAATAAAATTATGGTGTTTTGAAATTATTAAGACATATAGTATGATGAAACTCTTGTATATTAATGATACTAATGAAGAATGAAATTTCTTGACAATTTTGGTGAAGAGTATTCAAAATAATTACTCTTAATAATACAGGGTGCGTAGCGTTTGTAAAAAGTACTTAAAGGTGCTTTTTTGGGGATTTCGTTTTTAAAAGCTTTTGAAGGTGCTTTTTTTCAGCTGGCGTTTTTAAAAAGTGCTTTTTTTTTCGAATAATTTTTTTTCTCCCTTCAGTGATATCTGGTGGATCCCATGCATTTCACGAAAAATGGGGAGTTTGCTACGTAATAATTCACGCGGACTTCGTGTCGTACCCACGTTATGACTTGCGCATGCGCGCACACTTGAAACCGAAACCCGAGTGCTCCAATTCGGATAGAGAATATCAGATCCTTATAAAATGTTTTTCTTTTTAATTTATTTTAATTTTGTTCTTGTTTATTTTATTTTACTTCTAACACTTTTTTTGACGTAGGGGTTGTTCTGAGTTCAGGGTCAAGTTGAATTCACTCGGTGATGTGGGAAAGTACTGATTGTTTCGATTTACGCCCGTTTCTTTTTGGGGGTTTTTAACGCTAAAACTGTTTATAAAAAGTTTTTGTTTTTCAATAATATCATTGATTGAATATGAATTTTTTGAGTGCTTGAAAAGTTTTTACAAAATGCTTATTTTTGATTCAAAGATTTGGCTACGCACCCTGTAATAAGTTAATTGTAGTATTTGACACTGCACTTTTATACGAGTTCATCACAATAAGATGTTAAAAAAAAAAAAAAAAATTTTCAGCCAAATTTAGCAATCCATGTCAGATGGCTTACATGATTTCCAAATTTAAATCACAATCCATACATTAATCACTCTTTTATGTTAATCTTTTTATATTTTATGTAAATATTATATTTACTCTGCCATTCTCTATTTTTCAGCTATAAAATTTATTTTCTACATTTTTATTCTGTTTATCGGTACCATTTCAACCAGAGTATTAACAATTTACTTCAATTATTTGAAATTTGTATGTTAATTATGGTAGAAAGGATTGGTTGCATGGATAAAATAAACTTTAGTAAGCTTGATCATTTAATTATTTGAAAGCTATAGAGAAGAAATCAAAATTTTTAGCTGGCATGCTGTTACCTTTGTGCATAATTGGTTGATTATTAAAAAGGGTGTCGTGAATAGGGTTATAAGCATAAAAGTTTCAAGAAATTGCGAAAGTTAAAAATATATATAAAAGATTATAGATACTATATATATATATTTGATAGTCAATTATTTTTAAACTTTTGCTGACATTTCGCAGATTGATTTCATTTGTCTCTTTAAGAAGTGTCCCCTCTTTTAGTGGCACTGTAATGCACAGTTTTAACAACGATGCATCTGTTTTCATGATAGTTAACTCCTTTTCTTTAATAATGAAATTTTAAATATTTAATTTATATGTGCCTCAGTTTTTTTTCTTTAGTTATTAAATATTATTACAATTGTTTTAGCTGAAATATTTGATGCAGATGATAAAGTACTATTGTGACATTTACTGTTGCTGGCGTTCTTACAGCTTTATTTGCCGGAATATTGCTTGCGTGCAGTGTTCAACGTCGTCGAGAGAGTGACAACATAAAATTGATTCAGAATAAACAGACTGATTCGAAGACTAAACAAGATATGTCATCATTTTAAATTTATTGGTAAATTTTAATAAAATGTCTTCAACTTTCTTCAAATGGTCTAAACTATCTTACATAAATTATTCATTCTATCACTTTTGTATTATTTTTTTATTATTGAAAATACAGGGTTCCCACGGTCCTTGAAAGTGCTTGAAAAACGTCTTAGGTCCTTGAATTTGTCCAATACTGCCGGCGGCCCTTTTTATAAAACACCCGCGGATCTTTCTCGTTCTTTCTGTTTTGTTCCCGAGCTCTCTCACGTGGTTTTTAACGCCACCGTTTCTAACCGGGCCTAGCGTCTTGGTGTCTGCCAAGCGTGCGGAGCACAGCAGACAATCAATGCGTTTGGGGCGAGACTCCACTTCATTTTCTGTCGCATATGCTTAGATCTTCTTTTTTCTTATCGAAACTGGAATACTCTCGAATTTCGTAGCAATATGTACCTTGTAGTTTTCAATAAATTTGCCGTTTTACCATCCGCACTTGTCCTTACGTTTGCGTCATTTCAAAACTTTATTGTAAAGCGTATTCGCAAAGGCACGGCTTATTTGTGTTATGTAGTTTAGACTAGTTATGCCTGGGAAGTGCTATTTTAATCCCCAATGGATGGATATGGATTTTATCGATGCCCGAAAAGAAGTTCAGAGCCAAGTGCCGATTATGCATGAAGGAGATCGATATCGCTAAAATGGAAGAATCTGCTCTGATATCACACATGAAAGAAAGGTAAAACAAAAAAGCAGTCTCATGCCCTGAGTTCTCTTTTTTTACTGTATAATGTTATCC